>NC_053156.1:180818944-180958944 GCF_016835505.1 Polypterus senegalus | reverse complement strand
TTTTTTTCTCCCTAAATAATAAAAACCATCATTTAAAAACTGCATTTTGTGTTTACTTGTGTTATATTTGACTAATGGTTAAATGTGTTTGATGATCAGAAACATTTTGTGTGACAAACATGCAAAAGAATAAGAAATCAGGAAGGGGGCAAATAGTTTTTCACACCACTGTATATAATCTTAAAATGAATTAAAAATGCTATAGCCTGTTTATTAATCAACAGACGCTGGAGGAAGGCAAGCATGCCATGAGAGTACGTATAGATATGAAAGGCACCAGATAGAAAGATAAATATGGAATTAAATGTATAAAAGATATAAACATGTCAGAAAAAAACACAGGGAAGGGACTTATATAAAAATAAATGAAATCATGTATTAATTATCAGATGCTGCAGGCAGGCAAGTAGTCAGTGAGAGCAGAGATAGATGTAAAAGGCGCTACATAAACATATACATCGGGAAGGCACTATAGATAGATGAAACTGTCAGAAAGAACAGGGAAAGTGGTATATGAATGATAGAGAAGGCATTAGACAGATAATAGTATTAGCTATATAGTAGTTTTATTTTATGATTTATGTCAAAAAGAAATAAATCATAAATCAATTGAGAGACGCTGCACGCAGGCAAGCAGGCAGTGAGCATGGAGATAGATGTGAAAGGCATATAGATACATAGATAGAAAGGGAAGGCAGTACATAATAGGCAGACAGAGAAGACACTAGACCACAATATTAGCTATAATTAATGAAAGCATGAATTAATCAACAGAAATAATTTACTTTAGAAGAAAAAGAAAAATGCCCCAGCACATCTATGAAGGCAGACACTGCAGGCAGGCAGGAATAGCAGCAAAGAGTGCAGAACAGCGCTATAAACCCCCCCAAATGGAAGTAGCAGAAAATAGATTGCATCAGTTATGGGTATAGCTCTACAATAGAGAATGAATGGGAAACAGTTTAGGGAGTTTTTGCTAAAGCATCCGTGACAGCATGGAGGTTGTGGGTTTGATATCAGCTCCTTCACAAATTTACCGTTTTGAGTAGTGAGCAGCTCTTATTGTTAATATTATACAATAAAAACATACATTTGATTTGCATCTTAACAGCTGGTGCAAATTTATAGTAATTAGTGTTTTTCAGTTTTATTCTCTCACTTACTCACTCAACCGACCAAACCCTGATCTGATGCTGTTTTCAGATAAAGATGTGGTATAACAAACAAACTTGTTTTGTTAAACCACCTCTTTATTTGAAAACAATGTCAGATCTTGTGTGTGAACAAGACTGGGACTGGAAAAACTGTGGACGTGTGTGTGAGTGGTGTGCATGACTGAGAATGATTGTGGATGTGAATTTTCTTTTTTATTCGGCTTTATTGTTGAGCGTTCCTGCTCACATTGAATTAGTATGCACCTTCTCGTCTATGATGTCAAAGCCGCACTGACAAAAAAGAGAGACATAGGTATATATGACATTTGGAATAATTCATTTTATGACCTGTATACTACATTTCGGAAAACATTGTTGCACTAATGCAAAATTATATTCATTCACATACCTTCATGCGGTTGTAGTCAGTGACCGCGTTTTTTTTTTTTCCAGATCTTGCCCAATCTCCACATTTTGGTGCATGGTGGTGTTTCTTTAGTACTGCAGGAGATGGAAAGGACAGAATAGTACAGAGAGGTCAGTTCCGCGCTATATACAATCACTAAATTCAAATGTTAATAGTTCCCACACACCCAAGGACAAAAACTGTGTTTGTTTGAGAAGGTGGAAAAAGTGGTTATCATGCAGAGGTGCCACAGATAAAAGCTTCTCTATCTTAAAATACGTCCTACATTCTTTCCATATTCTGAGTGAGTGAGGCACTATTGGGTTGTTACTATATTGGTGAAGACTTGTACTTATTGGTGTACAAAGCAAGGACTATAAAGAAGTACTGCAGGATTTTTATTTGCGGACCAAGCCTGTGTCTGCTCACCTATTTGTGTCAATGTCCAGGTTTTTATATTTTGTATATTCACCGCCCAGTAATAAAACAGAACGTTATGTAAAGCCATGCCACCTTTTTTCTTAGGTCTTTGTAGGGTCGCCTTTTGGATATATGGATGTTTTGAATTCCAAATAAATAAGGTTATGGTTGATTATAATTTCTTTAAAAATAATTTATATTTTGAAATGTTTTGAAATAGAAAAAGAAGCTTAGGAAAGAAATTCATCTTGACAATATTAATTCTTCCAGCTAAAGTGAGATGAAGTGTAGACCATCTATGCAAGTCTTGCTTAAGTTTTTTCCACACAAACAACAAAATTTTGTTGATAAAGAGCTTTATGTTTACTCGTGATGTTTATCCCTAAGTATTAAAACTGATCTGAGATGATTAAAGGGACGGTGTCCAATCTAATTTTGTGTGTTTGAGAATTCACTGGAAAGAGCAGACTTTTGTTCAAATTAATTCTGAGACCAGAAATCTTTTGAAATTCTCTAAGGACTGCAGGCGCAGTATTTTGTGGCTCAGGTATATACTGTACAGCACCATATCATCTGCATATAGATAAGTTTTCTGTTCAAGTCTTTCTCTGATAATCCCCTCTATCTCATAAGCATTTTTACAGTGAGCAGCCAGTGGCTCAATGGTGATTGCAAGCAGCAGTGGTGACAAGGGTCATCCTTTTCTAGGACCCAGTTCTAGGTTAAAGTAGTTTGAATTAATGTTGTTAATACAAAGTGAAGCTTATGGGCAGGTATACAGTAGTTTGATCCATGCACAGATATTCAGGCCAAATCCAAATTTCTCCAATATGGTAAAAAAGTAGTTCCAGTCAACCATATCAAATGCTTTTTCTGCATCAAACGATAATAATACCTCTGGGGTGTTTAACTTTGTGGGTGAATATATCACATTAAACAGGCGTAGAAGATTGGAAGCTAAGTGTCTGCCTTTAATAAATCCAGTTAGGTCTTGTGATATTACCGAAGGAAGCACTTTCTCAATCCTTCTAGCAAGGACTTTGGAAGTATCTTTACATCGTTATTCAAAAGTGAGATTGTTCTATATGATGCACATTGTAATAAGTCCTTATTTTGCCTAAAAAAGACAGTAATTAGAGTGTGATGAAAAGTTTGAGGTAGAATTTTATTATCTCTAGCTTCTTTAAATGTTGCTAATAAAAGATGAGCTAGCTTAATTAAGAATTTTTTTATAAAATTCGGCAGGGTAGCCATCAGGGTCTGCTGCTTTCCCACTCTGAAGTGAGTTTATAGCATCTTGTAATTCTGATAGTGCCAGAGGTTTATCCAGCTCCTCTGTACTGAGAGTATCTAGTTGTGATATCTGTAATGGATCCAGAGATGCATTAGGTTGTGTCTTGTCTTCTTTAAGCTCAGTAGAATATAAGGAATTATAGTAGTCTCTAAATGTGTGCATGATTTTTTTATGATCAATGATTTTATCTCCATTTGTCTTGGTAATTGCTGGGATTGCATTGCGAACTTCCTACTTGTGGATTTGTTGAGCTAACGTTTTATTGGCTTTCTCTCCATGTTCATAGTAATGATGTCTTGATTTAAAAATGAGTTGTTCTGTTTCTTTAGTTGTCAAGAGATTGAGTTCTGAATGCAGAGCCTGTCTTTTCCTCTTAAGTGCTTCATTTGGACACCTGGCATGTTCTGGATCTATTCTAGAAGTTTCACTGATTAGCTCTGATGCCTTCTTGGTTTCCAATTTATTTTTGTGGATAAGATATGAGATAATCTGTCCTCTTAAGAAAGCCTTCAAGGTTTCCTAGAGTATTCCTGTAGAAACCTCCAAGGTTGTATTTGTCTCTTAAAAAAATCGATTTGCTTGAATAAAAATTTTATACAGTTCTTATTTGCTAATAAAAGAGGGTTAAGATGCCATCTACAAGATAAGTATGTGGGGCATAGTGATTTTGTGAAATAGCGATAGCGTCATACTTACAAGATTTAATTGTAGGCAAGAAATTATTATCTATAAAAAATGAATGAATTCTTGTGTAGCAGTGATGCACTGGTAAGTAGAAGGAATATGCTCTTGAGTTTTGGTTTAAAATCTCCAAGGGTCTTATAAGTTGTAAGTCTGTTACAAACTGTGTAATTGGTTTTGCGGTGTTAGACGTCATCGTTCCTGCTGCCGGAGACCTATTTGGTCTGGATTTAAAGCACAAATAAAGTCCCTAGGCATTACAAATTTATGTGTGTTCACATTGGGAATGGATGCAAATACATTTTGGATGAAGTTCATATCATCCACATTGGGTGTGTAGATATTTATCAAAATCACTTTACAGTTAAATAATTTACCTATGACAATCACATATCTCCCTTCAGGATCAGATACTACATCTGTTACTACAAATGTTATTGTTCTATGTATAAGAATTTCCACACCTCTAGTTTTCTTTGTAAAGCTGGAACAGAATATTTGGCCAGTCGAGTCTCTGTGCAGCCTAAACTGTACCTTGCTTAATAAGTGAGTCTCCTATAAAAATACTGTTTTGGAGTTTAGACGTGTTAGGTGAGAGAATACTTTCTTTCTCTTTCATTCATGATTCAACCCTTTAACTTTCCAGCTCACAAGGTTAATTGTTTGGTCATGAAGATCTTGCTTCTGAGCTTTTACTGTCATCTTGTAGTCTTAACTTAAAATAAGACAGCTTTGACCTTAATTTCCAGTTTTCCCAGGAGTTATTGCCATGAAGCCTAATGTTGCGTTGGTTCTTATAATTATAAGGATTAAAAGAATAGCTTAGAAATAGCTTGCTCTCTTTCTCTACTGGTCTAGTCCCCTCCCTCATTTTGTCTCCCATTGTGAGGCTAGAAAATACCACACAAAGTACCAGTCCTCTGACATAACTAGAGACAGAGCACGTCCAAAACAAAACAAGCCCCCCAGCAGCAGCAAAATAGAGATATCTATTAACAATACAGTTCAAATACTATAAGCATAAGTATAAAAATATAACCTTAAACAGTCTTGAGACAGTAAACCCAAGGAATGATGTTAAACAACAGCCCTGGATAAGTATAGTAAGCCCTAATGTAATAAACCAAGGGTATGATGTTAAAAAAAAGTACACATGCATACAGTATATACATATACACATTTAATTATAATTAAAACAAACAAAAAGTGACCGAGAAGTAAATAGGATGTATGATAATGATACCAGTATCATTGCATGCAGAACAAACAGCCAATATTAAACTTAATTGACTGATGGGCTCCAAGAAATTAAAATCTCTATATATAATCTTCATTTGGATCTTCATCTTTGATTGTCCGCAAATGAATTAGAAGAAGCAGTATTAGATGGCAGTAGAGAGACAGCTATAACATAGGCATTGCATTAAGAATCTCCTCCAGGCTTATACTACTGAAGACTGTAGTACTCCAGTCACACCTCAAAACAAATATTCAAACTAAACAAATTGTTGTGCTTTAAATTAACTAAAGAGATCTTCATTTAGATCTTGATCTTTGTTTGTCCGAGAATGCCACGCATGTGTAGACCACCTTCCAGTTTAGTACGTAGTTGTTACTCACAGATGTCAACAATGTGCCAGAATAACAAAAGGGGTGGTGGACAGTGTTAAGCTGGTTAGCTCCTGAGGCCTGGTTAGAGAATGAGATTGCCGAAAATAAAAGGTACGTGCCTACGTAACATATGAATGAAAGGAAGACAGTGGGTTAAATGAATGACAACGTAACAGCACGTTCCGGAAATTATTATTGTGACGTTGTAGCCGGTGAGTGCTGCGTGTCTCACAGTTGTACCGTGGCTTGCTCACATGTCAGTGAAGTGATCCCTATTTATGCTTTAAAGACCCTGGATACCTATGTGTACCCCTTTTATAACCATTGCTCCGTCTATATTGCCTTACTCTTTGGATTGCTATAAAGCAACCTGCGAGATTGGAGAAAGGTTGAGAAGACATCGTGAGAGGAAACGACAGCGTCCTGAAAACGAGATGGACTGTGAACGAACAGAAGCAGAAATGCTCCTACACCACCACATAATTACTATTCGGACAGAGATTCCTATCGAATCAGTTTCCAAGGGTTTTCTTTTGTAATTTTGTTTCCCTTATAAAAAATCATAATGCGGTGCGACGAGCGCGAAGGGCCCAGTTCACGACTGGCAGCCGCGTTTAAACAGGGAGCCCTTCACAGACAACTTTAACACGCATAACATAGTTGGGCGCACATGGCTAGTTTGGATATAACATGCATACGAATGTCATGGCTGGTACAGTTCCTTTTTAATAACTGAGTAAACAGCTTTGTAGATGTTGGCTTAGAGAAAAACATGCATATTGCATTATTTGACCAGAATGCCTCTTAGATTGCTCACAGATATCATATTATGACATGCAGCAACTTTATTTTACAGGATGCCCTAGAAAACAATTATGGAAAAAGTTTTTAACAAAGAATAAAATAGCCAATGAATAAGCTCAGTATATATCTAACTTTATTAACAAGTAAATGTCAGCTGTGCCGATTGTCTGATGCCATGTAGTGAAACACAGTGCTTCTTTAATGGTCAGATCTCAGAGTCCACTATGGCTGGCAGTTCTTCTCCCAACCCACTTCTTCTCTTAACTGGACTTCAACCTTAATTAAGCAAGCAGTTATTTCCCAGTTTTCTTTTTTTTACAACCATTTGGAAATTACAGACTGGTTATACTATATTTTCACTTAATGAAGTAGTAATGTATTTATTTCTCCTTTTAAATATTTTTGTATGTTTTAATGTTCTGGTTATTTAGACAATTATTCACTGATAAGCATACAAGTAGGTAACATTGATATAGTTGCTCCTTTCAGAGTCATTTGTGCTGGTGTCTGATCTGCTCAACATATATAACATGTATACAGATACAATTAAGAAAACTCAAATAAAAGCATTAAAGCATTTAAAAATACAGAAAACATACAAAGATGTTTTAAACTTTGCTTTAAGTGTAAACCTGACAATACTGTACTTTTCTAAATGTAAAATAAAAGAAAAAATGCTACCTAAACAATTAAATGATCATCTATTTAAACAATGAGACCATTTAAATGTAACAGTGAGTGACTGAATGATTGAGAAACTCATTGGAACAAAAAACTGTAGCAGCAGGGTGCCCTGAGGAGTGAATGTTGAGAAAACCAGTGGTTTAACTGTAAAGTAAAGTAAAAAGAAAAAAGAAAAAGTGATAAAAAAAATGCATTCATTGGCTAGGATCTTAGAGCACAAAGCAAAGATTGCATTATTTTGGCATGGCTTGGGTTTCACTAACGATACTTCAAGTAAAAACTTTAGTGTAGGCATACACATTCACAGACCAGAATTAAACACTTTATCATTCAAGATACAGGATGGCAATAAGGTTGGCTTTACAAGATTTCAGGTGTGTGACATATTTATATGAGGACACAATAATGATGCTTAACATGAATTTCAATGGAGTACTTTAATTTTCAAGATATCATGTTAAAAATGTATTCTGCATGTTAGCTTATTCAAAATTTTCTCTTGTTACAGTTAGTCCTACCTGAGTATTCCATCCATGGGCTTTTCTGCATTATGTTTGTATGTGCCCAAGAGTGGCTAACACTTGGTTTGAATGTCCCCTTACTATTCTACAACCTTTGGAGGTAAGACAACTTTACTATATTTATGGACTTTTTGTTTTTTAACAAGGTGCCCAAATGAAATATGGTTTCTGTGTGAAAGACTCCTTCAAGATATTATATATATATATATATATATATATATATATATATATATATATATATATATATATATATATATTAATTTTATTACAATCCATACAAAGCAATCAAGTTTTACAAAAGAAAAATTGAGTTAAGAACAAATCGATCCCCACCCTGAGAGAGAGAGCAAGCCAAACAGCATAAAATTTAAGGCTTGTAAACATACCTAAATTAATAAATTCTCTGTGCTTTATGAACTTATTTTAAAATATTACTGATTAGATCCTGCCATGTTTTGAAAAAAGTCTGTACGGATCCTCTAACTGAGTATTTGATTTTTCCAATTTCAAATAATATAACACATCGGTTTCCCACTGACTTAAAAGAGGAGAGTTTGGGTTCTTCCAGTTTATCAGAATAAGTCTGCGTGCCAAGAGTGTAGTGAATGCAATCACAATTTGTTTGTCTTTCTCCACTTTAAGACCCTCTGGAAGAACCCCAAACACAGCTGTTAATGGGTTAGGAGGGATTGTGAGTCCAAGGCTGTCTGAGAGGTAATTAAAATTTTTGTCCAGAATAATGTTAATTTGGTGCAGGCCCAGAACATGTGACCCAGTGAGGCTGGGGCTTGGTTGCAGCGTTCACAGGTTGGATCATGCCCTGGAAACATTTTGTAAAGTTTTAGTCGAGACAGATGTGCTCGATATATAATTTTGAGTTGTATAATTGTATGTTTTGCGCATATGGAGCTCGAGTGAATTCTCTGCATTGCTACTTTCCACTCTACTTTGCATTGCTACTTTCCATTTCTGTTATATTAATTGAGAGATCTTTTTCCCAGTGTCCTCTTGGATCTTTGAAAGGAAGGGATTGTAAAATGATTTTATATATTGTAGAGATGGAGTCTAATTCCTTGAGATTGAGCAATATTTTTCCAGCATGGATGAGGGTGCAAGATGAGGAAAATCTGGAAGGTTCTGTTTAA
Organism: Polypterus senegalus; assembly: GCF_016835505.1. NCBI lineage: Eukaryota > Metazoa > Chordata > Cladistia > Polypteriformes > Polypteridae > Polypterus > Polypterus senegalus. The sequence continues at coordinate 180,950,224 of NC_053156.1, read as the reverse complement.
CAAAGTTCCTGATTTGAAGATAGTGAAAGAAATGTGTAGCTGGAATGTTAAATTTGGAATGTAATTGTTCATAGGATGCAAAGACATTGTCTATATAAAGATCTCTAAGCAAGTTAATTCCAAATTTTTTCCAGATATTAAAAACTGCATATGTTTGTGAAGGTTGAAAGAGGTGGTTCTCTTGCAGGGGTGCCACAGATAGAAGCTTCTCCATCTTAAAATGCTTTCTACATTGGTTCCAGATTCTAAGTGAGTGGAGCACAATTGGGTTATTAGTGTATTGCCGATAACGTGTGTTTATTGGAGCACAGAGCAAGGAATACAAAGAAGTACTGCAGGATTTTACTTCTATTGCGGTCCAAGCCTGTGTATGTTCTTCTATTTGTGTCCAGGTTCTTATCGCCTGTATATTTGTTGCCCAGTAATAAAACTGGAAGTTAGGTAGAGCCATGCCGCCTTCTGCCTTTTGTCTTTGTAGGGTCGCTCTTTAGATGCGTGGATGTTTTGAATTCCAAATAAATGAGGTTATTGTTGAATCTAATTGCTTAAAGAATGATTTATTAATGTATATTGGGATGTTTTGAAATAAAAGGAGCTTAGGAAGAATATTCATCTTAACAGTGTTAATTCTTCCAGCTAGTGTGAGATGAAGAGTTGACCATCTATGCAAGTCTTGTTTAATTTTTTCCATGCAGACGCTGAAATTTTGTTGATATAGAGCTTTATGTTTACTTGTGATGTTTACTCCTAGGTATTTAAACTGTTCTGCAATGATAAAAGGTAGGGTGTCTAATCTAATATTATATGCTTGAGAATTCACTGGAAAGAGTACACTTTTATTCAGATTAATTCTGAGACCAGAGAGCTTTTGAAATTCTGTGAGTGCTGCTAAGACTGCAGGCACAGAATTTTCTGGGTCCGAAATATACAGTACCATATCATCTGCATATAATGAGATTTTCTGTTCCAGTCCTTCTCTGCTAATCCCCTTTATGTGAAGGTATTACCATTCAATCATGTCGAATGCTTTTTCTGCATCCAATGATAATAATATTTCTGGGGTGTTTGATTTAGTTGGTGAGTATATTACATTAAACAGGCATCGAAGATTTGAAGATAAGTGTCAGCCCCTAATAAATCCAGTTTGGTCTTGTGATATTACCGAGAAGAGCACTTTCTCCATCCTTCTGGCTATGATTTTAGAGAGTGTTTTAACGTCGTTATTCAGAAGTGAAATTGGTCTGTATGATGCACATTGTAATAAGTCCTTATTTTGTTTTGGAAAGACAGTGATTAATGCTTGGCGAAAGGTTTGTGGAAGAAATTAGTTATCTCTGGCTTCTGTAAATGTTGCTAATAGGAGGGGAGCTAGCTGAGCGGAGAATTTCTTGTAAAACTCTGCAGGGTAGCCATCAGGGCCTGCTGCTTTTCCACCTTGGAGTGACTTTATAGTATCTAGTAATTCTGATAATTCCAGAGGTTTATCAAGTTCCTCCACACTAAAAGCGTCTATTTGTGGTATCTGTAATGTATCCAGAAATGCATTAGATTGTATATTGTCTTCTTTAAACTCAGTAGTATATAGGGATTTATAGTAGTCTCTGAAAGTGTGCATTATATTTTTGTGTTCGATGATTTTATCTCCGTTCGTGTTAGTGATTACCGAGATTGCGTTGCGCACTTCTTGCTTGTGAATTTGTTGAGCTAAAAGCTTATTAGCTTTCTCTCCATGTTCATAGTAATGATGTCTGGATTTGTAAATTAGTTGTTCAGTTTCTTTAGTTGTCAAGAGGTTTAATTCTGAATGTAGAGCCTGCCTCCTCCTATGTAGAGTCTCCCTTGGTAGTCTGGCATGTTCTTCATCTATTTTAGTAATTTCACTTTTTATCTCTGCTACTTTCTTCGCTTCGGATTTATTTCTGTGGGAAAGATATGAGATAATCTGTCCTCCTAAGAAGGCCTTAAGAGTTTCCCAGAGTGTTCCTGCAGAGATCTCGGGGGATGTATTTGTCTCTAGAAAGAATTTGATTTGTTTGTATATAAATTCCGTACAATTCTCGTCAGCTAATAGAAGCGGGTTGAGGCGCCATCTGCGGGGTGAGTGTATGGGGCTTAGTAATTTCAGCTCCAATATTATAGGTGCATGGTCCGAAATAACAATAGCATCGTATTTGCAAGATTTAATCTTAGGCAAGAAGTTATTGTCTATAAAGAAGTAATCAATCCTTGAGTAGCAATCCTTCAAGATATTATAAAGCAATGGATTGTTTACTTGAGAAAAATAAAAAGCCATTGAGAGACAAAGAGTAACAAAGCCACTAGCAGAATATTTCTGCTTGCCAGGGGCTTATAGTAAACAGTATACCTTGTCAGCAGGTGGGGTAATGCCTTTGGGGCTGTTAGGTGGCAGCACAGGGTACTTGATTAGGGGGAAGGGTTTGTGTTCTCCTTTTAAGTCAAGTAGGTTGAAGGATGACTGAGTGACGTGCTAGATTGGACTGGAGGATTTAGGTAGCTATAAAGCCTGTTGAAAGGGCTCTCCTCTGGTATTTCTATACCCCACAAATGCTGCCCGTAACACCAAAAGTGATTCTGTGGCTTTAGCTCGAAGTAATACTAGGATGGGTTTTAAATGTTTTAGTGCACATAATTCTTATGAATATGTCAGTTATTTTTTTATCCATTTCTTTGTACATTAATATCTTCCTTGTGTAAACACAGTATATTTAGTGGAACTCTTAAGAGTTACTTTTTACTGAGAATGGAGACAGATGTTAGGAGCGTGTTCATGTAACAATATATGTTTCATAAATTGGAGGTTTCATTCTGAATAGAGTGAAAGTATTTAAAAAATACATGAACATTCTATACAAAGCCCCTTTTCAAATTAATAGGTAAAAGTATAAACTTTTTATCTTTTTATAAGTAGCACTCTGAACATATCATTTATTATTAATAATGTCAGTTAGACCTATATGGTCCAATGAGTTGGCAAATATAGAAAGAGGAGGAGTTACTGTGGTGAAAGGGAAATATAATCTATTTGCAGATCTGTCATGTAAGTGCAGTTTTAGGAAATAAGATTGATGTGCATTTCAATTTACTTTACTGATTTGATTATTTCAAATTAACCAGTTATAGTGTATCAATTCACTTGGAATAGGTGCTGGAATGAAAATACAACAATAAAAAGAGACTTTAAAGTAAAAAAAAAATAAAATTACAAAATGTCTATCCCCTGGGTCATCTTGAAGCACAAATTTATAATTAAATAAGTAACACATAATTACATTTGTTATATATTAGGCACACTAAAATAATTCTTATCAAGTAACATTATCCTCTTTGAAAGCACAAAGCATGACAACATAGTGAAAATGCATAATTAAAATAAGACTTATGTTTGAGAATTGCAAGTGAAGAAGAATTGTGTGATTCACATGCAGGTGCTGATTCAGTTTTTGTATCAAATAAATAAGAATCATGTTACTAATGGTAGTGGGTAATGATTTAGTTTGAACTCAAAAGAATTAGTGAATGAGATGTAAAACAGTGTAAGGTTAATATTTTATATAGTCCAGTGTTTGTGTGACTAATTTATTGAATATGTTATGTCTGAGAGCCTTGTGACAATGCCATGTTTCATGCTGTCTTTTTTTCAATTCAAAATAATGAATATTCATGAAAAGAGTTTTAAAAACAAATTCCATCAATTTTTTACATAGTCAACTTCCTTTGTGGTGCAATTTTCCCAGCATCGTAACAACTTTTTAATATCCAATTACTACTCTTCCCACCTTAATCATTTCCAACAATAATACGAAAGTGCGTAAACTTTTTGAATGTTCCTTTTATAATAAAAATATTATTTGTTCTAAAACAATCATTAAAATTATTTGGCAAAGATAATGATATTTATCTATACTAATAAAAGGCAAAGCCCTCACTGACTGACTCACTGACTCATCACTAATTCTCCAACTTCCTGTGTAGGTAGAAGGCTGAAATTTGGCAGGCTCATTCCTTACAGCTCCCTTACACAAGTTGGGCAGGCTTCATTTCGAAATTCTACGCGTAATGGTCATAACTGGAAGCTATGTTTCTCCATATACTGTAATGGAGTTGAGCTCGATGGCCGTGGGGGGGTGGAGTTTCATGTGACATCATCACGCCTTCCACGTAATCACGTGAACTGACTGTCAATGCAGTACATAGAAAAGTACATAGAAAACAAGAAGAGCTCCAAAAAGCGCTGAAGAAAACATGCATTATATAATTGAGAAGGCAGCGAAACAATAAGAAGCAAGCGAGTGACATCTACAACCATATTCATGAGTGCTGCTACTTCGGAAACAAAGCACGGTGTAAACCTAAAGTTTAAATTAAGTTCATAGACAGGCTGCGCTGCGTTTTCATGCCCACGGCTAATGCGGGATACAAGTTTAATGAGAGGACACAGGATATAAACGAGAGTTTTGATCACTTTGTAACTAAGTTAAAATTGCAGGTAAAGGGCTGTGCTTATGCAAATTCCGAGAGACTGTGTTTGTGGGGGGATGGACAGTTAAGGCGGGTGTGGGAGTCACATCATCATCTCCCCTCTCATTCACCTCATTTCACTCTGAGCTGAGCTCCGCAGCTAACGCAGTCTTGCGTAACCAACTTTGTGACGCTGCCACCACATACTCACAGAAAAATCCACAAAGTAATACACACGCTGTCGCTAGAGTTTCTCCACACTATGAATCCTCCAGGCACTACTTACAAAAGGTTACATTGACAATCGTGTTACGTTATTTTTAAAATGTTTCCTTTTCTTAGCACAAGCACAGCTGAGAAGCCTTGATGCATGTGCTCCATAACGTGTTAAAAAATAACACATTTAATCAAACTTTGCATTCCAAGCAAAGGGGAACTTCTGTCAATGCATGATTTCCTGGTACACCAATTACCTTGATGCACACATCAGAGCTACAAAAATGTAACAGTCGGAAGAAAGCACGTTGCTACGACTGATTGGAGGAAAATTTCATTACAAAAGACTACCCGACGGAAGCCTTGATAAAAGCGTGGTTTTGTGCAAACTGTGGAAAAAGGAGTTTGCATAACACCGAGGCACTTCAACCTTACGGTACCATCTAAATGCAAAACATGTTACAGCGAACACAGAAATTGTGTATGCTGTTAGCACTAGCAGTACGAGTTTGAGTACCAACAAAAGGTGTCGACTGCCCAAAACTGATGAAATGACTGGCTTCAGGACCAAAATTAGTAAGTCAACATCGGCCAAACTTACAAATTCTCTCACAAAATGGATTGCTTTGGACTGTAGACCACTAACAGTGGTGGAAGATAGGGGGTTAGAAAATGTGCTACAGTTAGCGTCAGGTGATCCAACTTTTCAACTGCCGTGCCGAGAGACTATTTCAAGTAAAATTCAACAGCTTTATGACACTGAAAAGCAAGCAAAATTAGATGCATTACAGAAAGCGGACTTTGTGGCTCTTACTGGGGATCATTGGACTTCCGTGACCGTTAGTAATTTTAATTACATCTAATTACAAAATTTTCAATGATCACACTGTTTTAGCCTAATGTACAAAATAATTTTGGCTAAGGTTACTCAGAGTTTAAAGGTGAAGTTGGTCAAATTAACTTTTATGTTTCTGCCTTATTTTTTTAAGATGAAAAACTGCACTTTATGTTAACATTTTTCTTATTATTTAAAGACAATACCATTCTGAACATGTACTTAAAGTACTTAGAATACCACTTTATTTTTAAGTCTGCCCAATTTTAGCCATGGATGATTCTTATTTGAATTGAAATGCAGTTTAAATGCTTTTTTTTTTCAGAAATTAAAAGAGCTTGAGTTTACAATATTCATGTCCATGTCTATTATTTGATTCTGTCGCCCACTAAAACCCTTTTAAATTAAAAAACATTTGCGCTTTGGGGCAAATCTACGTGTGCGATTACATGCGATGAATCAAGATTAATTAATTACGAAGCCTCTAATTAATTAGATTAATTTTTTTAATCGAGTTCCACCCCTAATATATATATGTGGATATGTATATGCATATATATGTATATATGTGTGTCTGTGTATGTATATATATATATATATATATATATATATATATATATGTATGTGTATATACTGTATATATATATATGTGTATATGTATATATGTAGATGTGTATATGTAAATATGTACATATGTATGTATACTTATATATGTATATGTGTATATGTATATATATGTTTATGTGTGTGTGTGTATATATATATATATACAGTATATATATGACAGAAACACTCATATCAGTGACAAAACAATTACATTGACAATCATGTTAACGTTATTTTCAAAATGTTTCCTTTTCTTTTTCATTACTTCTTTAACACACTACTTCTCCGCTGTGAAGCGCGGGTTTTTTGCTAGTTCTAATAATAAATGGAAAATTGTTTAAATATATTTATTTTATTGCTTGTCAATTTTTAAAACTTCATCATTAAAATACTTTATAAGTTCAATTAAAAAAATTAAAATTTAAAATTTCCTTTAAAGGTTTAAAAAAATCTACAATATATTTTAACGTCTTGTCAAATTCTTATTTGTACATTAATACATTATCCACAGTCAATGTATGTACATGACATTCCAAGCTTCTCCTTAATGAGAGATTATTCTAAAAACAATTTTTTTCAACAAGCTCTACAGAGGTTACTTTAAAAAAAAATAACATCATATTCATAATCATTAACCTTAAAAAAATTTTAAATTATGCCCTATATACTTATACTAGAAATGTGTCATTTTTAAAGTTTTGGGGGTGTCACTTAGAAGACTAGCACCAGTAGTAAAGAATCAGATATATAAAAAAAATTATATTCATGTTCAGCAATCTCAAAATAGCATAATATGACACACTGCATACCTATACTTGTATTATGGATTGTGGTAGATAGGGGACGCTCTCGCTCCCTTGAACCCCTGTCCACGACTCCAGACACCAGGTAAAAGTCCTCAAATTGACTTTATTTTTCAGCCACAGTGTACAAAACACCCTCTCCTCCACAATACTCATAAACAAACACAATAATCACTAATAAACAATCCTCCAACTCCCAGACGTGTTGCCACCCTTCCACCCAGCTGAGCTCGCCGTCTGGGAGCTCCCACAGTCCTTTTATATCTCCTGACCCGGAAATGTTCCTAATCCCCAGTCCATGTGACTCTCAATCACTTCTGGGCCAGATACAAGTTCTTTTCTTCTCCCCGGAAGCATGTCATTCCTCTTGTTCACGTGTGCTTCCGGGGCATAGGGAAAATAACCATTGTTCCTCCCTGCAGCATCCCCTACTGGCCCCCACAGCATCCAGCAGGGCTGCGCATAAAAACTACATTGTCCATGATGCCCTGCTGGTCTTCTGGGGACCTCCATACTGCGAGGAGGGCTCCTCCTGGCGGCTTGGGAGTATTGGCCAGGATAAACGGCCGGCCATCCTACACAGGATCCACAATTTTTTGAAGTCTTGTAATAAAAAGTAATAACTCTCACTCCTCGCATTACATTAGAGGGTAATCCCCTGGGGTTGATTGGTGTGGCATATAAAACTTCAAGTCTAAGCAAGACTTGCATAGATGGTCAACCCTTCATCTCACTTTAGCTGGAAGAATTAACATTGTTAAGATGAATATCCTTCCTAAGCTTCTCTTTTTATTTCAAAACATTCCAATATATATAATTTGATATTTTTTTAAGAAATGAGATTCAACCATAACCTAATTTAGTTGGAATTCAAAACATCCACGTATCCAAAGGGAGACCCTACAAAGACCTAAGACAGAAGGTGGCATGACTCTGCCTAACTTTCAATTTTATTACTGGGCAGCAAACATACAAGCTATAAGAACTTGGGCAAAAATAGATGAACATACACAGGCTTGGTCCACAATAGAAATAAAATCCTGCAGTACTCCTTTATATTCCTTGCTTTGCACCCCAATAAATACAAGTTACCGCCAATATACTAACAACCCAATTGTGCTTCACTCACTTAGAATATGGAACCAATGTAGAAAGTATTTTAAGATAGAGAGGCTTTTATCTGTGGCACCTATGCACAAGAACCACCTTTTTCCACCCTGTCAAACATATGCAGTTTTTAATGCATAGAAAACATTCAGGATTGAATCACTTAGAGATCATAGACTTTCCAGCAACACATTTCTTCACTGTCTTCAAATCAGAAACTTTGTTAAACATAACCTGCCCAATTTTCCTCACTTCCTGCCTACCTCTATGCCGGAAAAATATTGCTCAGTCTCAAGGACTCAGACAGCATTTCCGTAATATATAAAACCATTTTACAGTCCATCCCTTTCAAAGATCCAAGAGAGCAGCGAGAAAAGGATCTCTCACTCAACATCTCAGAAAAGAAGTAGAAAGTAAAAGTAGCAACGCACAGAATTCACTCAAGCTCTATATGCACAAAGCATGGAATTATTCAACTCAAAATTATATATCTCTCTAGTTTAAAATTGTCCAAAATGTTTCCAGGGCAAGATCCAACCTGCGAATGCTGTAATCAAGTTCTGGCCTCACTGGGCCACATGTTTTGGGCCTTCACGAAATTAACATCATTTTGGACCAAAATCTTAAAATGCCTTTCAGACACCTTTGGTGTCACAATCCCTCCTAATCCATTAACAACTGTGTTTGGTGTACTTCCAGTTGGGCTTAAGGTGGAGAAGGACAAACAAACTGTAATTGCCTTTACTTCCCTATTAGAACGTCGAATTATCTTGCTCAACTGGAAGAATCCTAACTCACCTATTTTAAGTCAGTGGGTAACTGATGTTATATACTCTTTGAAACTGGAAAAAATCTAATTCACACTTAGAGGATCTGTACAAAACTTTTTCAAAACCTGGAAAGATCTAATCAATAACATTTTAGAATAAGCATTTAAAATGAGGAAGCAGGTTCTCTCCCCTCTTTTAATCCATTTATCTTTATTCATTTATTAATTTATCCATCCATCCATTATCCAACCTGCTATATCCTAACTACAGGGTCACGGGGGTCTGCTGGAGCTAACACAGGGTGCAAGGCAGGAAACAAACTCCAGGCAAGGCACCAGCCCACCGCAGGGCACACACACGGGACAATTTAGGATCGCAAATGCACCTAACCTGCATGTCTTTGGACTGTGGGAGGAAACCGGAGCACCCGGAGGAAACCCACGCAGACACGGGGAGAACATGCAAACTCCATGCGGGGAGGACCCAGGAAGCAAACCTGGGTCTCCTAAGTGCGAGGCAGCAGCGCTACCACTGTGCCACTGTGCCACCCGTATTAAATTATCTATTTACTTATTTTTACTAGCATAAAGTTTTACACTGCTGGCCTAGTTCTCTTTCTCAGGGATGGGGGATGATTTGTTTCATAGTTTTTTTTTTTTTTTTGTAAATTATTTATTTGTATGGAATTTTATTTGATTTTAGTAAAATCAATAAAATAAAAATAAAAAAGCATAAAAAACTTCAGGTCTTTCTTATTTTTGGTGAAAACACCTATCAGTTTGCTCTTTATCATAAGGGTATATTTTCCTACACAAAATATGGTCTAAATGGCCTAATAATAAGTTTTTGAGATGGCCAAAAATACTAGGGGACTCCAAAAGTTTTTATGTCTTTCATAACTAGACACCAGGAAGATTTAAATGGTGTACCATATGTGGGGTTTTTCTTATATTGGTGAGTCAGGAGATGACGACAAATATGTCAATAAGAAATGCAATCCAGAAAAGTGTGCTTATAATCAATATCCAGATGACATCTTGTATCGGGGCTACATAGTAGTAATAGTGTTTGTGTTCGTACCACGTGCGTCTTGTTTCCATCATCCCGTTTACTGTTTGTGTATGTCAGTGAATGCCGTCCCCGTAAAGGGGGACGGATGATGGAAGGAGATCGCAGCCCCAAACCTGGAAAACACCGGTTTTCAATTAATCAATTACATTCGTCACAGGACTATAAAAACAATCAAGAGAAGAGGAAGAGAGAGAGAGAGAAGGAGATTTTCGATATACGACCACGAACCACCTGTACCTGCTGTATTTCACATCGCGCATTTCCATCCAGTTTGTTTTTCATTCCGCCGGACTCACTCCAACACCCTCATCATCGAGAGACCCCGGGGTCGGATCATTTTCCACCATCGCCGAGGATACACGGTGAGGCTGTTCCATTTTTTCCGGGAATTACAAACACTTCATATATTGGTTAACCAGTCATTCAGGACAATTGTTACTCGGACTCAAGTTCACGACCGTTCATTTCCGTATTTCATTCATTCTTTTTTGGTATTTGTGTTGTTTGTTATATGTTACAAGTGCAAGGGAGGGGTAGTTATATTCATCCAGGGATTTGTCACAGTGTTTCTTTGGTGGAGGGATATTTATAATTTATTTAGCTTTTCTGTTTCATTTAATACATTTTATCAGTTTAAGTTTACATACAGTATCTGTTTTGCTTTTGTGTTTATTTCCACCGTCGATTGTGGGGAAAGGTTTAATTTGTTAAAGGTATGGCTTGATTAAGATTTAACCTAAATTTCAGCCTTCTACCTACACGGGAAGTTGGAGAATTAGTGATGAGTCAGTCTGTGTGTCACTCAGTGAGGGCTTTGCCTTTTATTAGTATAGATATATATATATATATGTGTGTGTGTGTGTGTGTGTGTGTGTGTGTGTGTGTATTGTCACAGGAGGCTGGGGGTGGTACCCAGCCGGGACTCCCAGGAGGACCTGAGGAGGGCTTATGCCACCCCCAGACCACGTGGGGGCGACCGCCCTGGTGGCTTTGGGGACTACAGGAACTGAACTTGGAAGCCGGTACTTCCGCCACACTGGGGAGTGCCAGTGGATGATTATCAGGAGGCACGTGGAGCACGTCCGGGCAGGGATAAAAGAGGCCACCTCCCTCCATTCGTTGGCTGGAGTCGGGAGTGCAGAGGGCAAGATCTTGGTGGAAAGGAGTGGAGGCGGCCTAAAAGCCTGAAGAAGGCATTGGATAAAAGGCCTGGACTTTGGGGGAGTTTTGGGGTTGTGTGTTCACTTTATTGTAAATAGTACTTGTAAAATAAATGTGTGTGTGGTGCTTAAAAAATGTCTACCAGTCTGTGTTCAGGCCAGCTTCCACTATATACAGTATATATATATATATATATATATATATATATATATATATAGTGGATATAATATATAGAGAGACAGTGAGGCTCTTGTCCACCTCTTGAACCCTCAGGTACCACTCCAGACACTGGATAAAAGTCCAAGACGTCTTTATTTAATAACACTAACGTGCACAAAGCACCCTCCACACTACTCATAAACTAAATAAACGCAACAATAATACTCTCTCCTCCTCGCCCAGACACTTCACCCCTCTACCTCCCAGCTCAGTCTCAGGACTTTCCCACAATCCTTTTATACACCCTGACCCGGAGGTGTTCCTGCCCAATCAGTCCACAGTTCCTTATTCCTTCCGGGTCAGGGTAAACAGTCCTTTTCTTCAACCCGGGAGTACGTCACTAAAGAAGACTTGTGACTTTTATCCAGTGGGTTATAGGGCACATAAGAGCCCACGAGCCCCCCTACAGCGACTCCTGGTGGCCCCCAAGGTATCCAGCAGGGCTGTGTATAAGCACTACATAGTCCATGAGGCCCTGCTGGAACTCGGGGCACGATCATGGCCTGGGGGTAAGGACCGGAACTTGAAGCCAGCCATCCACTACAATATATATATTTATACTAGCCAACCCGTGGCATACCATACACCGCATAATTATGCGAGTTTTTAAATCATTTTTAAGCACAGGGAGAAAATTAACATTTGAAAAATCTGTAATGTAATAAATCAGCAAGAAAAGCAACATTGTAACAATTCACGGAACGAACCAACACACAATCGTCTGTGCGGCGCTCAGGCGCGGATGGTGGAACGGGAGGAGAGAAGAAGGACGTCCACTCACTCCCTCCGTCATGCTAGTCTGCTGATTTCTCGTCCAGTATGTACTGCCTGCTCATGTGCCCACCTCCAACTTGTCACTCGAGTCGTTGTCGTCTTTGTACAGTCCAGATGCATCTGTGACTCACGTAGATTTTTCATTGCTCTGTGTGGTTTTGGCTGCCTTTCTATATATAATCCACCAAGACACCTGACCATGGTAGCAGCGAGGTGGGAGAGGGGTGTGTACAGTGCAGGACCATCTAAGAAGACGCATGTTTGTTGCGGATGCGAATTGCTGTATGTAGCGTGTAAAACAGTTTGCTATGGTGCACGCGGTCGTGCTTTGTAATCGAAAACTCGGTTTTTAAAGACTGCTCACTTCATTGTGTATATGACTGTAGGTGAATGAAAGGATGCAACTCTGGAGAGGGCAACATGCAATACAGCGTTTTACACGCCGCATACAGAAATTCACATTTGCGACAAATTGTTTTACACGCTGCATACAGCGATTTACATCCGTGACAAACATGCCTCTTCTTAGATAGGCCTGTCGCATCCACTCTCGTTCTCGAAGCATACACACTGCCTGGTCATGTGGTGCCTCTGCGTGAACCGATCAGGCACAGAGAAGGTCAGTTGCCGAGAGAGCGTCTCGACTGTTGCAGGGCCTGCATTGGTGAAGCAAGTGAGATGGTAATGAAACAGAGGCACAGGGCTTATTGGTTGTTAAGAACTGCCTCCTTCATTGGGTTTTAACCAATGCACGGAACGAACCAACACACAATCGTCCGTGCGGTGCTCAGGCGCGAAGGGTGGAACAGGAGGAGAGGAAAAGGACATCCACTCCGCTCCCTCCGTCATGCTAGTCTGCTGATTTCTCGTTCAGTATACACTGCCTGCTCATGTGCCCACCTCCAACTCATCACTCGAGTCGTTGTCGTCTTTGCACAGTCCAGATACACCTGTGATTCATGTAGACTTTTCATTGCTCTGTGCGGTTTTGGCTGCCTTTCTATATATAATCCACCAAGACACCCGACCACGGTGGTAGCGAGGTGGGAGGGGGGTGTGTACAAAGTGCAGGAGCATCTAAGAAGACGCATGTTTGTTGCGGATGCGAATTGCTGTATGTAGCGTGTAAAACAGTTTGCAATGGTGCACGCGGTCGTGCGTCGTAACCGAAAACTCATTTTTTAAAGACTGCTCACTTCATTGCGTTTTAACCTCAGTTGTAAATGAATGTTTTAAGGAACCTATGGGATACCCCTCACAAACAGTTTTACACGCTGCATATGGCGATTCACCTCCACGAGAAACATGCCTCTATGAACAGTCAACGTGGGTCGGAGCTGCATGTGACCTCTACGACAGACGAATATAAATGATGCCAGTTTTTCTGTGTCGTCGCGTCTGAGTTGGTGGGCGTGGCACTGTGAGTTGTCGTCGTATCCAATGGTCTTGGAGTTGGTGGGCGTGGCTCCTTCCTGTCTGCGCCATAGGTGTCTCACTTGTTGGCGGCTTAGTGAACCCATGCCCCTTCCAGCGTGCTTTCCATGGTTGTCTTGCATTACTGAATTATATATATAGATATATATGTATGTGTGTGTGTGTGTGTGTGTGTGTGTGTGTATGTAAGTATGTATAGAGAGAGAGATGCTTGTTCCCAATGATTCTCAGTTATCTGAATAACTTCATATTTGAAGGTCTTATTGTCTAATAAAGTTTTGTTTACCTACCAATAACTTCAATTGATTTTAATACTTGTGTATAAAGAGTAAATTATACTTATAAATAAATATCAATTGCTTTATGGTCTGTTAACACACAGGTTCATTATAATTTTTGGTAATAGAATCATTAATGTTCTGAAAACCAATCAAAAATCTATTCTCAAAGAGTAGTTAAATGCGTATTTTGTCATGTATACATCTGCGTAGTAGGATTAATATATCTCCAACTGTTGCTTAAATCCAAACTACAGCAGACATTTTGAACCTCATTTGATGCTGTTTTTCTACCCTGTTGGCCAATAACCTTTACTGTTAGTTGGGATATAAAATCCTATCCTAACATTATCTTTGCATGAACAAACATTCCTGAAACCTTTATATCTTTATTTTCTATTTCCTCATACAACTTTGTAGTTAAAGAATTGTAAGTAGAACCATAGATATTACCCAATACAAAATGCCTATAGTATAGTTCTACAACTAATGTTGCCCATCTACGAAACTGATTCCTCTGATATTTAAAGTACTCTGTAAATAAAGAATAGTATTGAGTCATTGTTACAAATAAAATCCAAGATGGACATTTATTTACACCAGTGGTGGAGCATCCCGACATGAACAGCAGGGTTCCCCACCTCAAGACTGGTGAGTCCTAAGGGAACAATTCCTTTTATCATTTAGGGTTATTTTTCACAACATTTGAATACATTTTAATATATTCCAATCAACAGAAAAGATAACGGTACATTCAGTGTATTATTGTCATTAAAAAGAAAAAACACTCCAAAATAAAACAGTTTAACCAATCTCAATATATCTCAAATGTTGTAAGTTGCTTTGGATAAAGGCATCAACCAAATAAATACATCATCATCATCATCATCATCATCATCATAATAATAATAATAATAATAATAATAATAATAATAATTGCATGGAGATTATTATTATTAAGTACCATCCAAATTTTCAAATCACATAATACTTAATAATTAAAAACCTTGGGTAAATGTTTGTTTGGTTCATAGAAATAAGACTTCTTGTATGTAAAGTGTTTTTGGAGAACAAATTATAAAGTGTTATACATATGATCTCATCTTCTAATTTAAAATGTGCTGGTACAAAGTGTTTCTTCTCATTACAAAGTATTTACGTTCAGTGCCATCTGCATGTTTGTTAATTACATTTTTTAAAGCGGCCAAAGATGGTTCTTTGTGCATTTATTTCAGCATAGGATTATTTCTTGGCATGCTCATTCTAGTTTAATCAGCTGTACAGTATCTGCACTTTCAGCATCTTGTCTGTCATACAAATATGACTCTGCTGTCTCAACAATTATTTCCAAGCCAGACAAAATATTGGTCTAAGTTTTTTCAAGCCTATTAAAAGAGAGTGAATGTACCAAAGCTTGTGTGCAGGACATATACAGTGGTGTGAAAAACTATTTGCCCCCTTCCTGATTTCTTATTCTTTTGCATGTTTATCACACAAAATGTTTCTGATCATCAGTAAACACAAAATGCAGTTTTAAATGATGTTTTTATTATTTAGGGAGAAAAAAATCCAAACCTACATGGCCCTGTGTGAAAAAGTAATTGCCCCCTGAACCTAATAACTGGTTGGGCCACCCTTAGCAGCAATAACTGCAATCAAGCGTTTGCGATAACTTGCAATGAGACTTTTACAGCTCTGGAGGAATTTTGGCCACTCATCTTTGCAGAATTGTTGTAATTCGGCTTTATTTGAGGGTTTTCTAGCATGAACCGCCTTTTTAAGGTCATGCCATAGCATCTCAATTGGATTCAGGTCAGGACTTTGACTAGGCCCCTCCAAAGTCTTCATTTTGTTTTTCTTCAGCCATTCAGAGGTGGATTTGCTGGTGTGTTTCGGGTCATTGTTCTGTTGCAGCACCCAAGATCGCTTCAGCTTGACTTGACGAACAGATGGCCGGACATTCTCCTTCAGGATTTTTGGTAGACAGTAGAATTCATGGTTCCATCTATCACAGCAAGCCTTCCAGGTCCTGAAGCAGCAAAACAACCCCAGATCATCACACTACCACCACCATATTTTAGTGTTGGTATGATGTTCTTTTTCTGAAATGCTGTGTTCCTTTTACGCCAGATGTAACGGGACATTTGCCTTCCAAAACGTTCACCTTTTGTCTCATCAGTCCACAAGGTATTTTCCCAAAAGTCTTGGCAATCATTGAGATGTTTCTTAGCAAAATTGAGACGAGCCCTAATGTTCTTTTTGCTTAACAGTGGTTTGCGTCTTGGAAATCTGCCATGCAGGCCGTTTTTGCCCAGTCTCTTTCTTATGGTGGAGTCGTGAACACTGACCTTAATTGAGGCAAGTGTGGCCTGCAGTTCTTTAGACGTTGTCCTGGGGTCTTTTGTGACTTCTCGGATGAGTCGTCTCTGCGCTCTTGGGGTAATTTTGGTCAGCCGGCCACTCCTGAGAAGGTTCACCACTGTTCCATGTTTTTGCCATTTGTGGATAATGGCTCTCACTGTGGTTCACTGGAGTCCCAAAGCTTTAGAAATGGCTTTATAACCTTTACCAGACTGATAGATCTCAATTACTTCTGTTCTCATTTGTTTCTGAATTTCTTTGGATCTTGGCATGATGTCTAGCTTTTGAGGTGCTTTTGGTCTACTTCTCTGTGTCAGGCAGCTCCTATTTAAGTGATTTCTTGATTGAAACAGGTGTGGCAATTACTTTTTCACACAGGGCCATGTAGGTTTGGATTTTTTTTTCTCCCTAAATAATAAAACCATCATTTAAAACTGCATTTTGTGTTTACTTGTGTTATATTTGACTAATGGTTAAATGTGTTTGATGATCAGAAACATTTTGTGTGACAAACATGCAAAAGAATAAGAAATCAGGAAGGGGGCAAATAGTTTTTTCACACCACTGTATAATTATCTTCCCTGGAAATGAGTGTTTTGATGTTACATTCTGCTATTAATTACAAAATATGTAGTTTTAAGTAAACAAAATAACAGAGAGCTTCTCACCATCACCAGACTCGCATCTTCAGGTTGGGATGTGGTAGCAGGGCGAGAGAAATGCACAGATACTGTGCACAATGCAGTATCACCCGTGACCCTAATTAACACTGGGAGCTGCTGATTGCTGCAGCTGTGCCCAGTCCACACTTTAAAAGGGAAGCGTAAGTGCAGGAAGGAAAAAAAAGGAAAAGGAAAAAAAGAATCAAAAAAGAGATTGGGGAAAAAAGACAGAGGTTAAAGGGAGAAAGAGAGAGAAAAGGCAGGAGCGAGAGTGAGATCCGGTGTGAGCCCAAGAAAGACATAGAAGGAAGACAACTGGGAGGAAGTGTGTGAATGGCAGTCGGGGGGCTAATGGCCACTCCAACTGAGTAATCTGGTAGCTGTAGCTGTGTTTTAAGGACAGCACAAGGGTTCATTGTTTTTAAAGAACCTCCCTGCCTGTGTTTTAATCTTATTTTAGACTAGGGGGCTTTGCCCCCTGCTGATTTTGCTCGCCAACCCCTGTTTTTGGTTTACACACTTTTAAGATTTTTTTTTTCTTTGAATTGTTGCTATTTCATTAGTTTCACTTTTATTTCTGTAAAAACAATATTTGGAATCTTTCGAGTCCCAATATGCTGAATCTTTAAAATGAGGTCAGTGAGAAATGTGTTTAATGACTTTGTACCATAATTCAGAATAGGTTTCTCTGTTTACAATTTCAGCACAGACAAAACGATTTACATTATCAGCAGTTAATAATTTTTTTTGCAAAGTAACCAATAAATGCATGTGAGGAAAATCCTATTTTTGAAATTCTCTGACTTAAAGTTCAAAGCCTTACAATATTTACATACTTCTGACATATCACCTTTATCCATACTGTATATTCGATCTCTATTTGCCTTTTCGTTATTTTTCCGAGTAATAATTTCTCTTTGTTTGCACTAATGCGATGTTTACTTTCTTTGCTTTGACACTGTCATTTTTTTCTGCTTTCATATTCTGTATCTTGCTGTGCATGTGTTTCTACGAGTCTTTTGAATTCCAGTATTTACAAAGTATTATCTCTAACCTGCTCTGCATGTGTTTGGCCCCCTTGTTTTTTAACCTCTTTATGACATTTTACTTTGTTTTCTACTGTCTTATTTCTGACCTCGCTTTGTCCTGCTTTTTTTTCAATGACACCTGGTCCGTGGTGATTATTTTCCCTTTTCGAGTAATAATTTCCATTTGCTTGCACTACTTCAATCTTTACTTTCTTATTTTATGCTTTCTAATTTTCCTACTTTCATATTCTTTAACTTTCTCCACATGTGTATCGCGCCAACGTTTGTGAACATCTTTATGAAGTTCTACTTTGTCTTTTACTCTGTCTTTTAATTCTGAGCCCGATTGAACGTGCTTTTTTTTCAGTTCCACTTGTTCCGGGCTGATTATTACTTTCCTTATTTTCTGAATTTGCACCTAGATTATTCATTTTCTTTTTTCCATTTTTTTTCTCTCCAACGCTTTTGAGTCTATTTTCTTTGCATTGGTCTTTCTTCTTCGCTTAGTCGTCTATGTTTCATTTATAACATATTGTCCTTATACGCTTTATATGCGCTGAGAGCCCTGGATCTGCGTGTGCTCAAAGTCTTTGCACGACTGAGTGTTTTGCTGCCCGTGGTCTTATTTGATATTGGTTGCAAGTAGGGCGTGTTTTGTAAGAATCTCATGTTCTACGTCATCGTGAGATGGTCCTGGGTCAATCTCTTGGCACAAAGTCTCATGTTTAAGGTCCCAGCGAGATGCTCCATGGCCAATCTCTTTCGTCTTGCAGGTCTTTTAAGTGTCTTCCATGATCTTCACGTGAAAATCATGTCTCGTCTCCCTAGTGTTTCTCTCCAGATTTTTTTTTTTATAATAGAGAGATGAATATTTATTTGACTGATTTTTAACCTACACATCTCACCTGTTTTTATGGATTATTCATTTATTGGACATTTGATGCACTGCACAATTTTTGGACACCATTGTTTTAATTTATTTTTAAAACAGTACTGAGCACTTTTTCACCATCCCCTTGCTTTGTGTGCGTTTTGACCTCATCTGCCAAGCTCATCCAGTTACATTATTGATGGTGTCAGGTTCAAGAGGCTCCCAGACATGAATGGGAGCATGGAGCCAACCTGAACCATCACAAATGGTGGCAGCGGTGGGATGAGTTGGTGATGGGAACCAAAGACCTGGAGACAGAGCAGCAAGTAGGATTGGTGCCTGACATTTTAAAGAACCCACGGAACTCAAGCCAGAAGAGGTTATTTTAAGGACTGAACTTTTTAATGGACATTTATTTATTGATGGTTTAATTGTCTTTTTAAAGTTGCTGCTTTTAATGTCCTGTTTTTACAAAGGGGGCTTGGGTTTTAGTGCTTTATTTATTGTTATTTTAGTGCAGTGACCGGGACAAGCCACGGACCTGGGCCACCAGAGAGAAGATATGTGGTATAGTGGGTCTGCAGCTCAGTAAAAAGTTGTCTTTTAATGAATAAACTAGCAGAATCCCCGCACTTCGCAGCGGAGAAAGTAGTGTGTTAAAGAAGTTATGAAAAAGAAAAGGAAACATTTTGAAAATAACGTAACATGATTGTCAATGTAATTGTGTTGTCATTGTCATGAGTGTTGCTGGCATATATCTATACTAATAAAAGGCAAAGCCCTCACTCACTCACTCACTCACTGACTCATCACTAATTCTCCAACTTCCCGTGTAGGTAGAATATCTATATACATATCTACATATACACACACACACACATATATATATATATATATATATATATATATATACAAACATACATACATACGCACACACACACACACACACACACACACACACACACACAGGTATATATATGTGCAAGGGGAAAAATAATAAAATATAGTCTAAGTTATTAAACAGTAAAACATTAACATTTTAAGAAGTACAGGTACATTGAGCACTACTGGAGTGTTTGCGGGCAAACTACATTTTAAAGACTGTGTAACACAACAGGTAAGTAGTACTAACAGCAGCTAAAATGTATATGGATCATCTCTCGGTAGTAGATCCCTTTTGAAAGGCGCTACACGACGGCTGTGGTATAGAAATTACATTTTCTATGTGAACGTCCAAATTTCTGCCTGTGGTAATGTGCCTTACTGGCATTACCAGCAATTAAAGAAAATTAGTTTTGTGTCTTCTGCAGTGTTAAGAGAGAAAGGCTTTGGTTTGGGATAAAAGGAAAAAAGGTGTAAAAAAAGGAAAGTTGCCTTTTTCTTTTATATAGTATAGAGAGATGTGTTCGCTGATGATATGAGAGCCTTTTGGGGACAGTCGCGGTGGGTCTTGTGTAGACTGGTGAGACGTCTCTGCCATTAATCGGCTGTGATGGCACTGTCAGTCCTCCACTCCTGTGCGTGTCTTCATAATCTGAGCTGACGTCCTCATAATCGTGATCGTGCAAAGAAAGTCACGAAGCGCCTTATTATTAGTTTGCCGCGGTGTAGAAAAGGGGTCCCATATTTGCACTTGTCTGGGCTATAGCGCAGGGGGAGGATGAAAAAAATCAAAAGTGCTCACTTTGACTTAAGGCAGAAGCACAGTCAGCGTCTCAAATCCCAGCACAGCTATGCGTGTGCGCCGGCTGCTCGACTTTTGCTGGGCAGGAGACCCCAGTTTTTGCAGACACGTTCACGATATCAAAAGTCTCAGCGCTCTTTGAAGGTCATTCATATATATATATATATATATATATATATATATATATATATATATATATATATATATTGTCACGCATATGGCTTAGTAGGAGGTCGCTGGCGGACCGAAATTACTTCGAAGGACGTTTGTCGCTAGGGAATGGCGGGGGACTAACCTTTCTGCTTTCTCTTTCAGGAAAAAGACGCCCGCCGCCATAACCTGACCGCACGCGCCCACTTCCGCCCTTCCTCCGCCATCTTCCCTGACGTCACGGATCCCGTCATCCCTCACGCCTCCTTCCCAGCATTCCTCCACTTCCGGCTCCTCCTGTATAAAATGGCCGCCGACGCGTGTACAGACGTCGGCGCATAAGCAAATGTTTTGTTTGTATTCTGACCTGTTTTCTGTAAAAAAAAGTATTTTCGTTACTACAGTATACGGGGCCGGAAACCCCAACCCTTCATGCTGTGTTGTCTTTACTTTTACAGTGGCGTAGTCGGCAGGATAACTGCACTGAAGAAATGACAAGAATGACTGGAAGGCAGGACCTCAACACCGTGCTGCAGGGCATGAATGCCCAGATCCAGTCCCTGCAGCAAGCACAGGCTACTACTACCCGGGAGCTGGAGGCCGCGAAGGCGAAACTCGCGGATGCCGAGAGGGTAAGGGCCGAACCGCCTCGTCCGAAACCTCCGTCCCTTGTACCGATGACGGAGGCGGACGACATCGAGTCATACCTGGGGATCTTTGAGAGGACGGCCACCCGAACGAGTGGCAGCGGTCCAGTGGGCGCCCCTTCTGGCGCCCTACCTAAAGGAGCCAGCGCAGCGGGCCTATTATGACCTCCCTGAGGAGGAGGCCGCGGACTATAAGCTCCTGAAACGGGAGATCCTGGCGCTACGGCATTACGCCGAGCCAGCAGGCGAGTGAATGGCGGGGCTGGCAGTTTGACCCCGAGAAGCCGGCCCGAGCACAGGCCTTCGACTTCTGGGGCAAAATGGGCCGGTGGCTACGGCCCGAGGGCCCCCAAGCCCGGAAGGTCGTTGAACAAGTGGCCTGTGAGGGCCTGGTCAACGCACTGCCCGGCCCCCTCGCCCAGCAGGTTCGGCGCCACCCCTATACGGATATGCCAGGACTCCTGGAAGTCCTAGAGCGCCAGCTCGCGGTCTTCCGAGCCGGGGGGGCAACGGCTAGCTCGTGGGAACCGGCCGGGACGGGCGGCCACCCCCGAGCCCTCTTGACGCGCTGCAGAAGCACCTCCCAGAGCCCGAGAAAAGCCGGCCTCTCCGCGCTGTTACAAGTGTGGGGAGACCGGCCACCTGCTACCGTCCTGCCCGCTGAACACCCCCATGGAGCCGATGGACTGCACCTGGACCTCGGCGGAAAGGTACTGTACTCCGCCGCACCCTTGGCAAGTCCGAACACGGAGTGGTGTTAGTAAACGGCACTCGGTGGTGGCTCCTTCGACTCCGGCAGCAACATAACCATTGTCGCTCGCCGTTATGTCTTACCGCGACAGTGGCTAAACAAACATGTACGGGTCACTTGTGTACACGGAGAGACCAGGGCTTACCGTTCCGCAGCATGCTATCTTTCCTGGAGGGGGGATTTGTCCAAACTGATGGTCGCGGTGTTGCCCGAACCCCCCTTTCCAGTGATCCTGGGACAAGACTGGTCAAGTCAAGGAGCGCAACCCCCCAGTCCTTCGTTAGATCCCCTGGACGGCCTGGACCACCAGTTTCGCTCCACGCCTGCCTCATTTAAGAGGGAACAATGGAATGATGATTCCCTGCGCTTTGCCAGGAATGCGATTGTTCTGCCAGGCAGCTCACAAGCGGACGGTTCCATACCACGTGGCCCCTTCTTTGTCTTGGAAAATGATCTGGTGTATCGGGTGGCAACTCACGAGGGCGAGGTGCGGAAGCTGCTGCTAGTTCCGCGTACCTTCCGGCGGGAGGTATGCGAACTGGCTCACGCACACCTCTTAGGCGCCCACCTCGGGGCCGAGAAAACACTGGAGAGGATCAAGCTCCGGTTTTACTGGCCCGGGATCAACGAGGAGGTCCGGCGCTTCTGTCAGTCCTGTCCGGACTGCCAGATTCGCCAGATTCCTAGGAGGGACCGTGCTCCTCTCGTCCCGATACCCCTGATAGATGTTCCTTTGACCGGATAGGGGTCGACTTAGTAGGACCTCTGGAGCCCTCCAACCATGGCCACAAGTATATATTGGTCATGGTTGATTATGCGACCCGATACCCAGAGGCGGTTCCCCTGCGCTCCGCTACCACCAAAAACATCGCAAGGGAACTTGTCAACCTCTTCTCGCGAGTGGGTATCCCTAAAGAAGTCCTCACGGACCAGGGTACCCCCTTCACCTCAGAAACGTTCAGGGAGGTTGCCAGATTACTGAGAATAAAGCACCTAAAGACGTCTGTCTACCACCCCCAAACAGACGGTCTGGTAGAACGTTTTAACCAGACGCTTAAACAGATGCTTCGCAAGGTAGTCAACGCTGATGGCAGGAATTGGGACCAACTCCTTCCCCTCGTGCTTTTTGCCTACCGGGAGGTACCCCAGGCCTCTACGGGCTTCTCCCCTTTTGAACTGTTATATGGGCGACAACCCCGGGACTGTTGGATATCCTAAAGAAGGTTGGGAGGCCGAGGCCCTTCCCTCCTCTAACATACTGGAATATGTAGCGCAACTGCGCGACAGGCTCACCAAAATCAGGCCTCTCCTCAAAGACCACGTGACTCGTGCGCAGGCAGCGAAGGCCCGATGCTATAACCGCAACTCCGTCCTCCGGGAGTTCCACCCGGGGATCGAGTTATGGTACTCGTTCCCACCTCACACTCCAAGTTACTAGCTCACTGGCTGGGGCCATACGAGGTTAAGGAAAGAAAGGGGCTCGTCGACTATTTAGTCAAGCAACCTAATCGTCGACCGAGCGAGAGGATCTATCATGTTAATTTGTTAAAGCCATGGAAGGAGCGGGAGGAAACTCCCAAAACACATAGATCCCTCTCCCTGTTCGCTAGCACGGTTGCCCTTAACCTCGGCGACAAGCTAACGCCCATACAACGGCAGGAGATTACCCAGGCCATCTTCGCCATCCCGAGGTGGTGAGCGAGTCCCCAGGCTGGACTGCGCTGATTGCCCACGATATAGTCACAGAGCCCGGAGTAGTCATCCGGAGAGGCCATACAGACTCCGGAGGCAAACGCCGAGGTGGAACTGGAGGTACAGCGGATGCTGGACTCGGACATCATCGAGGAGAGCCACAGTCCCTGGTCCAGCCCAATTGTCCTCGTTCCTAAGCCGGACGGGTCTTGGAGATTCTGTAACGACTTTAGACGTCTGAACCAGGTCTCCAAGTTCGATGCCTACCCTATGCCCCGCATTGACGACCTCCTCGAGCGGCTGGGTGCGGCTCGATATCTGACTACTCTTGATATGACAAAAGGGTATTGGCAAATTCCCTTAACGGCTTCTGCAAAAGAAAAAACTGCCTTTAGCACCCCTAGCGGACACTGGCAATACAAGGTCCTCCCATTTGGGCTGCACGGGGCCCCTGCGACCTTTCAACGCCTGGTGGATAGAGTGCTGAAGCCCCACCGGTCCTATAGTGCCGCCTACCTGGATGACGTCGTCATCTATTCCGGCACCTGGGAGGAACATCTGTTGCAGCTCTCGGCTGTCCTCGCGACACTGGCTAAAGCCGGCCTCCGTATTAACCCCCGTAAGTGTTTTTTTGGCTTAAAGGAGGCCAAGTATTTAGGCAACCTTGTGGGACGAGGACAGGTGAGGCCCCAGTGTTCCAAAGTCAAAGACATCCTGGAATGGCCCCGTCCGAATACCAAGAGACAGGTGCAAGCTTTCTTGGGGCTAGCGGGGTACTACCGCGGTTCGTGCCCGTTTCTCCGAAAGGGCAGCACCCTTGACTAGTTTGACAAAGAAGGGCGCTCCCTGCATGTGGTATGGGACGACAGAGCAGAACACGCATTTAGTGACCTAAAACAGGCCCTTACGTCGGCACCGGTATTGCGGACCCCAGATTTTGGGCTACCCTTTATCCTCCAGACCGACGCTTCGGACACAGGCCTCGGCGCCGTGTTGAGCCAAAGCGTTGATGGTGTCGAACACCCCGTGATGTACCTAAGCCGGAAATTGTTGGACCGAGAGACCAGGTACGCGGCGGTGGAGAGGGAAGCCCTGGCCATTAAGTGGGCCGTGACTTATCTCCGGTATTATCTGTTGGGTCGCGAATTCACTCTGGTGACTGATCACGCTGCGCTTCAGTGGATGTCCCTTCACAAGGAGTCGAATCCGCGGGTCACCAGGTGGTTCCTGGACTTGCAGCCCTATAAGTTCACGGTCACTTATCGCCGCGGCGCCTTCAGGCCAACGCCGATGCCCTCTCCCGCATCCACGACCTCTCGGTTAGGTCCGCCCGACCGGATGGTCTTGGGCTGAGGGGGGGGTCGTGTCACGCATGGGCGAGTAGGAGGCCGCGGGCGGACCCGAAATTACTTCGAAGGACGTTTGTCGCTAGGGAATGGCGGGGTACTAACCTTTCTGCTTTCTCTTTCAGGAAAAAAGACGCTCCGCCACCATAACCTGACCGCACCGCGTCCACTTCCGCCCTTCCTCCGCCATCTTCCCTGACGTCACGGATCCCGTCATCCCTCACGCCTCCTTCCCAGCATTCCTCCACTTCCGCTCCTCCTGTAGAAAAAATGGGCCGACGCGTGTACAGACGTCGCGCGCATAAGCAAATGTTTTGTTTGTATTCTGACCTGTTTTCTGTAAAAAGTATTTTCGTTACTACAGTATACGGGGCCGGAAACCCCAACCCTTCATGCTGTGTTGTCTTTACTTTTACAATATGCAAAATACCCACACCTCGCAGCGGAGAAGTAGTGTGTTAAAGAAGTAATGAAAAAGAAAAGGAAACATTTTAATAATAACGTAACATGATTGTCATTGTCATTGCTCATATATATGCCTGCCTAAATAAGTCACCCTGACTTCGCTCTTACTTTTTTACCATTCATTTAATCATGGCTAGTGGCGGAAAAATTATAAAATGGAAGGAGGATTACACTGAGTATGGCTTTAATTATTGATGGCGAATCAATTATTCATAAAGCTTGGTGATCTGTTTTTATGTGTTAACCTCATATTTTTTCATACTTCTCAAACCAAGGGGGTGCGAGGGTAAAATGAATCGGGAACCGCTGATCAATGTAATCCGTGTACCAGGAAATCATGCATTGACAAAAGTTCCCCTTTGCTTGTAATGCAAAGTGTGATTAAATGCATTATTTTTTAACGCGTTATGGAACACATGCATCGAAGCTTCTCAGCTGTGGTTGTGCTAAGAAAAGGAAACATTTAAAAAATAACGTAACACGATTGTCAATGTAACCTTTTGTAAGTAGTGCCTGGAGGATAGAGTGTGGAGAAACTCTAGAGACAGCGTGTGTATTAACTTGTGGATTTTTCTGTGAGTATTTGGTGGCAGTGTGATGAAGTTGCTTCGGAAGATGGCGTTAGCCGCGGAGCTCAGCTCAGAGCGAAATGAGGTGAATGGGAGGGGAGATGATGATGTCACTCCTCCACCCGCCTTAACTGTCAATCCCCCCACAAACACAGTCTCTCGGAATTTGCATAAGCACAGCCTTTGACCAGCAATTTGAACTTAGTTAGAAAGTGATCAAAACTGTCGTTTATACCCTGCGTCCTCTCATTAAACTTGTATCCTGCATTAGCCGTGGGCATGACAAATGCCAGCGGCAGCCTGTCTATGAACTTAATTTAAACTTTAGGTTTACACCGTGCTGTGTTTCCGAAGTAGCTGCAGGCATGATTATGCTTGTACAGTATGAGTCACTCGTTTGCTTCTTATTGTTTCGCTGCCTTCTCAATTGTATAATGCATGTTTTCTTCAGTGCTTTTTGGAGCTCTTCCTGGTTTTCTACGTAATGCGTTGACAGTCAGTTCACATGATTACGTGGAGGCATGATGATGTCACACGAAACTCCGCCCCCCCACGGCCATCGAGCTCAACTCCATTACATTATATGGAGAAAATTAGCTTCCAGTTATGACCATCACGCGTAGAATTTCGAAATGAAACCTGCCCAACTTTTGTAAGTAAGCTGTAAGGAATGAGCCTGCCAAATTTCAGCCTTCTACCTACACGGGAAGTTGGAGAATTAGTGATGAGTCAGTCAGTCAGTGAGTGAGTGAGTCAGTGAGGGCTTTGCCTTTTATTAGTATAGATAATCAATTGGCTGCCTCATTCTCTGTGGGTGCATGGTCACGCAGCTGCAGGGAGTTGGTAAAGTAATTGGGGTGAGACACACTTCATGTTCAGGTGCAGTCTTTCTCAATTGCTTCTTGCGGTACTTGATTGAGACGCTGTGCACACGGAGCCTTATAAGAATGAGCCGGCATAAGAATTGAGGGGAAGAAAAAAGGCTGATCAAGAAGGAAAGAAAAAGATTGAGAGAAAATGAAAAGAGGTTAAAACATGAAGATAGGGAAAGCAAGAAGCAGAGATCTGGCGGAAGTAAGTGCAAGGAAGGTGGAGAAGGTAGACGGCCATGATGAAGTACGCCAGAGGGCGTGAACGGTGCTTGGGGGCTGAGTGGCTGCAATGCTGCTCAGTTGTAGCAACTCGCCACCAGAAAGGCAGTACAGCTGCAGGGGAAGGAGAAGCTGAGAGAGGCATTCTGCGAGTGGTGCCATGGACCACAGGAACACAAGCCTGGCAGTGGGAGTTGAAGGCTCGATGTGGTGCCCTGCCTGTAACCACAGAGGGCTAGAAGGCCAGATAACTAAAAGCAGCACTGGAGGTGGGCTGAACTATGGGATAGGTGCCTTCTTGGCTGCAACGATCTGCTCTTTCAATCAAGGATTTGAGCAGGTTTTAAAGGACTGCACCGGGGTTCAGGGTTTTTAAAGACAGCGTCCTGCGTTTTAACTTCATTTCTAAAGGAGTATTTATTTTCATTTTAACCTCCACAACAACACCTTTTTTATGGAGTATTTATTCATTTATTGAACATTTTACACTGCACTTTTGGACTTTTGTTTTGTTTATTTTAATAAAAGGTGATGGACAAATCAAATAACATCCTCATAGTGCTGCCAGCTTTGTCAAGGTGAGAATAAGCCTTGTGAAGCAGAGAGATAATTGCATCCTCCACTTCAGTCTTTGTCCAATAGGCAAACTGAAGTGGGTCCATGTTGTCTACCACAAGAAGACTCATATAATCCAGGACCAGTCTCATACATAATGTGAGATGTAAAAGCCATTCTCTGTAGTCATTAGGTGAAGAGGCACCTGCCTTCTTTGGAACAGGAAAAATGCAGGATGTTTTCCCCAGTGGTGGCACTTTCTGAAGCCTTAGGATCAGACTGAACTGGTGACAGAGGACATCACAAAGTTGGTCAGCACAGGCCTTAGTAACTCAAGGACTGACTCCATCTGGTCCTTCAGCTTTTCCTGTGTGTACCTTCCTCCGTTGTCTCCTTACTTGGTGTTCAATTATGAACCATCCACACTGATGGCCAGAGATGGACTTGCCACTGGCCATTCCAGTTGATATGGTAGGAGTTGCTCATGTAGTAGTTATGATATGGAGAGACTGGTCATTGGAAGTAGGTAGTAGTGGGAGGGAAAATCTTTAAAAAAAATGGTTCAGAGTGTTAGCTTTGTCCACATCCCCTTCTAGCACCTGAGCCCTGGATTACTTAATTCCCATAATTATACCAATTCCATTCCAAACATCCTTTGTGTTATTCTAATTGAGTTTGTTTTCTATTTTAGCACTGTAAGCATCTCTCAGCATTTTTTCAGCACATGCTGTACATCCTGCTGTACATATGCTACATAACCTGCTTTAAGAGCAGACAGTTTATCCATCTTATTTAACAGCAATCAAACATTTCCCATTTTAATAGATGGTAGACCAGTTCTAAAACTTTTTTGCCTTGTCTTTACTGTTGTGTTGGAATGTCTCCTTCTCTGTCTTTGGACAAGCAGCACCTGCAGTAAAGTGTAACTGAATTTTTTAGGTGCTTGCGATCACAGTGCAAGTAGCTGATTATGCAACTATTAAATATACCCCACTTTTATTTTCTCAGTGTCTCTTACACTTTCAGGTATTCCAGAGATAAAGCATCCTGTGGATCCTCTTTGAGACTCACAGGCTGTTTGAAGTGTAGTAATAACAAGCTGGTAGATGTTTTGCATGCATTGCATCTCATCTGCAAATTTGAAATTCTTTTAAAATCCATTTATCCAATTTCTAGTGGATACTATCAGTGACAAGTCAGAATCCAGATCAATTCTAATTTAATGTAAGACTAGTAATTTCAGAATAAAAAAGAAAAACCATGAGAGATACACTTGTAAAAATGTGACTGCTTGCACAGCTCCCAAAAGTAATAACTTCTTAAAGTTTACTAATGGCATCAGATGACAATGTATTCGCAAATGCAATTGACATGGCATTTCAGATCAAATCAGTTGTTTCCAGACAGCACTACAGGATCTTGCATCTAGAGCATGAAGTTGACCTGCACAGGAGCGCAGGTGCCAGAACTACAAGAAACTTTACCACTTCAACAATAGAACAGTCATCTTCCCTTCAGTCTGCATCTAGAGCTATTAATTTCTTAAGCCACCTGGAGTATTTGTCATATTCAGATAGTCTTTTTCACCCCAGGCAAATCAGGGTGTGGAAAGACTTAACCAGACTAAAATGTGCTTAAACCTCACTTAGCTGAGGGTTGCCTGTATTCAATTGCTGTTCTGTGCACTATTCTCTATTACATAGCACCACAACACTCCACTGCATCTTAGCCATTTTGGTATGGCATGAACTGCAACTTCATCCTGAACATTGCCCACACTTTCTCAACGCCTCAGCAAATTTTTAGTCTCCATATAGTAGCACAAAAGAAATCACATTTTCATTGGATATGTAGGATAAAGGTTCCAAATATCAAGGGCCTTCAATCTGTGAGAGTTTGCCATTTCCTTGTGATAACAAGTCACAGTTTTTCTTTTTCTGGTGGAACCACCATAAGTTCTTGAGCTACTTGGGGCTGAAACTTTGTCTCAGTGGCATGCAAACCACCTCCACAAGATGGCCCCACCTATCACTGCTGATACAGAAACAAACTGAGAGCTGCACTACCTAGAGGAAGTTTGCTCACCTCCTTCAGCCTTACCAGAACAACCACCTGTTGTGTTCTCCTCAACCTGTTAGAGCTCTGTGTTATCCAGGCTACCTCAGTGACTATGTCACTGAACTTTGTCACTGACCTTTACTTTTCATAATGAGAATAATCCCTCCTAGTTATTAAAAAAAACTTCTAAATTTATTTGTAGAGGGGGTGATTGTTACATATACACAGCCTGGTGAAAGTATAATTTTTCATGATGTCTTTGTATGACTTGGTACAGTGCACACTTTTTTTAAAAAATGTAAGGTATTGTCAAGTACTGTTGCAAAATAAACCAAAGGAATCATAAAAAAATGCAAAAAAGTAATAATAACCTGCTTATAAAGAGTACAATTACACAGAACGGTAAGCAGAACCTAACAAATACACCATAGTTTGGGACATAAATCAGTCTATTTAATTAAATCTTTGCATAGTTAATAATAAAGGAATAACACACTATAATAAGGAAGCTTATTAAAAAGGCACAGCATACATATAAAACACAACAGACAACTAAATTATAATGAAATATGTATGTACGACAGTAAAGTATATAAATACAAAATACAGTGTTCCCAAGACTTAATATACTACCCACTTTGATTATGTAATATGTCTTGCAACAAAACATAACAGCGCCAATCAAGACAACATTGTAGTTTTAAATGTGCCAAGCAAAATGCAAAGTAAAATA
This sequence comes from Polypterus senegalus, assembly GCF_016835505.1. Lineage (NCBI taxonomy): Eukaryota > Metazoa > Chordata > Cladistia > Polypteriformes > Polypteridae > Polypterus > Polypterus senegalus. Next base: position 180,919,808 of record NC_053156.1, on the reverse strand, counting down.
TCTGTGAGACATGTATAAAAATTAACAAAATTAAAAAATAAGGAAATAAAAAAATACATAACTATCAGAAATATAGTATTGTATAGTAGTTGAAATGGCAGTAGTGCATACATCTTTGCTTGGTTAATATGGTCATAGATCTGATTTGCTGAGCAAATGTAGCACAACAACCTGTGGCATGGCATGCAAAAAGCATGTACATTGGACATACACTAATTATACAACTGTACTTATCATCTTAGTTCCATTTTCTGCTTGCAAGGCTAATGATGCAAGTTATAGGCACATATATTTTCTCTTTCTTTTCATATTCTTTACCATTTTCAAGTGACTATTCAGTACTTTTTAAAGTACTTTTTTTCATATTTGGTCTTGTGCCCAATTATCTGCAAATGCATACTTCTTAGGAAGGCACTTTTTCTTTATAAATTGAATTAATAAATTTAACTTTACTTATAACAAGAGTCTGGAACAAAGGAAAACACACCAGAAATGTGAAAAAGTAGTCCAACTTGAAAAAGTTTTATCTTATTCATTCAGTTGTCCATCATATTGAATGTGAGGCCTTAAAGACAGAATTCTGGAATCAGTCGTTATTTTGAATTCTTAACAAAGACTAAACAGAAAATGCCATAAAACCAATGATAAAACCTCAACAATGCACCTGCATTTTTATTGGTAGGTGTGCTTCTTTTCTTTATATTGTATGCATCTCTCTTTTTTACCCTAAACAACTGACAATGAGGGTGACCAAAGTGTTCAAACTGAGTCTTCTTTGAGAGCAGAACTGAGTTCCACTCAAAGTTACAATAGCGTTTGATAAACTCATAACATGAGTGCACTGTCTAATGGTTGATTTGGAGGCTTGGTCAACCTAAGAAAGAATGTGGCACTATGCTTCTCCAATTGTAAATCTGTATTTAGTTCTCTCATCCTCTTTCTCAGTAATTATCGGGTCACAGTGCACTTAGGGCTTTCTTCTTTTAGCTCAACCACTTTTTTGAACTGTTTTGAGCTTCTTGAATATGTCCCTAATACTGCTCCATAATGAATTTTTCAATATCCACTTCCTGACTTTTGAAGATTGGTAGTCACTTGTCTTTTGATTTGTCTATTATTATTATTAATAATAATAATAATAATAATAATACATTTTATTTATATACCACCTTTCCTATGCTCAAGGTGCTTCTTGTCTTTTCTCACTGCAACATAAATAAAACATTTGAAATATGATGAAAAATTTTTGATTGTTGAAGAAATAAGTAAAAAATAATGAATTCTGGATATTAATTTACAATCTGTTCTTTGGCTAGGTGGTTAGAAGCAAATGTATGTATTGAATAGTTTAAGTAGAGTTTATTGTATCGGAATACTTGTGATACCACATTTTAGTGCATTACCTTCTGGTATATTTTTAAATAAGTAAACATTATTTATTTAACCCAAATTTTTAGAAATGTATTATAATCATATTGTTCTGGTTGTGACTTCTACAGCTATTTGAGTTATTTCGGAGAGAGAAACTAATAGACAAAATAAGTTCAGAGAAGATAGAAAAGAGTAGGAAAGAAAGCCAGCAAAATGAGATGAAAAGGATTAAAGGTTACAGTGTCTTTGAAAATGGCCTTTTGAAATATTAAGAGTGTTATATAAAGGTTATTTGGTTTTCCCGGAGGTGGATTTGAGAACTAATATTGAAAATGAGTTTAGGTTGTGTTGCTTTTCTTTGATAGGCATTTTGAACTCTTGTGAAAAGACATACTGTATACATACATATCGGGATGGCTATGAATTGCATTTTATAACAGTGACCTTAGAAATGCTTTTGATCTTTACGTTCTGTTCCACTTCCTAAACTATTTTGCAAGCTTGCCACATTTTGTAACTGATGTAAATAGCTTCACATTCCCTCTATGAAACAGAGTAAATAAAATTAATGGACAAACATGTTGTTCATTGAGTGATCCATAAATGGCCATTTGAAACTAACATCACAAGCCAAGTCTGTCCAGTATGAAAATTGATGCTCAGTTGTGAAAGGATGTGTAGACAAGCTGTCTAGTTGGGTGATAGTTATAAAAAATGTCACGTTCATTGCTAATTGTTTGCTTTCTTTGTGTGTGTGTGTGTGTGTGTGTGTATCATGTATACTTTTTAATCACAAAATTTTAAAGCTCTGTTCAACTTGTTTATGGTTATGAAGAATGCAGGCTTTATACTAGGAAAACACTATGTGATACTTGTGTTTTCTTGAAGAACATTAGAAACAAAGCATTAGCACATCAATCATTTTTAGCTAGATTTGTTCAAGGCTCTTTGAAGAATGTATGGTTTTGATATGAACATTATCTCAGGTACACTGGCATTACTTACTGGAAATTGTCTGCTTTGTGCTCATTGCTGCTAAAATTGATACATTTGTACAAGGAGGAAAAAAGATTTGAATAACCCTGGATGAATGCAATGAATGTTTGTTTCTTTTAATATATAATAATTCTTTTAATTAAGTTGTTTAAGATATGAATATCATTTTTTGCAGCTGATTATTTTGTTTTCACCTTACATTTGCAGATACTTCCATAGTCCTACAGACAGCAGTGAATTAATGTATGATCCTGCATCTGTGATGAATGGAGACACTCTGAATTATTGCCAAAAAGAAGCCTGGTGCAAATTGGCTTTTTATTTACTATCTTTGTTTTACTACCTCTACTGGTACGTGGTGCTCTAAAAATGTGTTTTTAAGTAACACCTATGAACAAAAAGTTAATGTTATTCAGATACACTTAGTCTCTCTTGCTTTACCATTCTCACTATGTTTTTATACTTATACTGTATACTGTTATATTCAAGTTTATTAGCATCTCGCTATTTTTAACCTTTTAAAAATAAATGGATACAAATAAAATGACAGTTATTTCTTCATTTACACCTTAGAAACATTAAAGAAAATATTTAAATATATACTATTTCTTAAATATTTAAAAAATCAAAAAGCATCCAAGAAAAATTCATTAGATTTCAGGTTGTTTGGATGAGAAGCAGCTGATTCTTGTGATGTCATTATCTAATCTATAATAAGTTGGAGGTGAATTTAAGATTACAATTCACATGCATAAGTCAAAGTCAAAAGTCAAAGAAAACTTTATTGTCATCTCAACCATATACAAGTATAGAGATAGACAAATTGTGAAGCTCAGGGTCCACAGTGTAACAAAATGAAGTGCAAATAATAAATTAAAAATAGAATTAAAATTTAAAATTAAAACACAAACAAGACAAGACATTGTGCAAAGATAAGACAAAGAAGTAGCATCAATATTGACGTGTAGTAAGCAATATGATTATTGATGCAATGTATGGTATTTGCAATCTAGATAGATAAATAAAGTCAATAGATATGTAATGTAATATAATAAATAAATAAATAATAGATATAGATAATACAGAAATTATCAGTGTATGATAATAGTTGTTTAAGACATGTGTAAACAATGATAGGTCAGAATGTTTCACAGCAGAAGGATATCAAGAATTTTAAAATACTTAAAGGTCAGTATGAGATTTTCAGTTCTTTTTCTACATGCACACTAGTCTTTGCAGGAAAGTGGCTTGCATGTATGAACGTTCTGTTTTTAGAGGTGGTTGAGGCAGTGTGGAAGATCCCAGGGCGCAGCATGGTGTTAAGGAGTCTGACAGCTTGATGGTAAAAACTATCCTGCAGCCTGGCAGATCTGGCTCTGATGCTGCAGTATCTTCTCTTGGATGGCAGAAGTGTGAAAAGACCATGTGAGGGGTGTAAGGGGTCCTGCACAATGCTGCAGGCCTTGCGGACACTGCGTTTGTAAAATATGTCCTGTAGTGAAGTCACCCTAATCATGTTCTCTGCTGTCTTCACTATCCTTTGCAGGCGCTTACGGTCAGATAAGTTGCAGTTGCCATACCAGACAGTGATACAGCTGGTCAGAACACTCTCAATGGTGCCTCTGTAGAACATGGTGAAGATGGAGGGGGGGAAGACTTGCTCGCTTCAGCCTCCTCAGGAAGTGTAGTCTCTGCTGGGCTTTCTTGATTAGTGATGAGGTGTTATGCATCCATGTAAGTTCCTCAGTTATGTGCACACCAAGGAACTTGGTACTCCTAACAGTCTCCACATCTAAACCGTTGATGCTGAGTGGGATGTGGACAGGATGTGATTTTCTGAAGTCGACGATTTCTCTTTTGTTTTGTCGACATTGAGAGATTGTTGTCTTCACACCATGCAGAGAGTCATTCCACCTCATCTCTGTATGTTGTTTCATCATCCCTGCTTATCAGTCCCAGTACTATTGTATTATCCGCAAACTTGATGATGTGGTTGGTGTTGTGCGTGGCTGTGCAGTCATGAGTCAGCAGGGTGAACAGCAGTAGACTAAGCACGCAGCCCTGAGGTGCACTAGTGCTCTGTGTAATGTTGCTAGATGTGTTGCAGCCCATCCAAACTGACTGGGGCCTCTCTGTCAAGAAGTCCAGGATCCAATTGCAGAGGGTGGTGTTCAGGCCCAACCTGCTCAGTTTTACAACCAGCTTTTGAGGGATGATTGTGTTGAAGGCAGAGCTAAAGTCTATGAATATCACCCTGACATATGTGTCTTTTTATCCTGATGTGTCAGGGAGAGATGAAGGGCAGAGCATATGGCATCCTCAGTTGACCTGTTTCAGCGGTATGCATACTGAAGAGGGTCAAGGGAGGCAGGGAGATTAGTCTTTATTTGTGACATGACTAACCTTTCAAACCACTTCATGACTTGCGTGAGTGCAACTGGTCGGTAGTCATTCAAGCATGTCACTGATGACGTCTTTGGCACTGGTATGAAGGTGGTCAACTTGAAGCATGCTGGGTCTGATGACTGGCTCAGAGATGTGTTGATGAAGTCTGTGAGGACACCAGACAGTTGATTGGCACATTCTTCGAGCACACGACCAGGTATGTTGTCAGGTCCTGCAGCCTTGTGTGGATTGACTCTGGATAGAGTCCACTTCACGTCAGTTATAGAGAGACAGAGTACCTGGTCACTGGAGGGAGGTGTTGCTTTTCTTGCAGGCTCTTTGAAGTATGAAGTAACTTCCTTGCTATGGCATTATTGTTTCTTCAGGAGTTTTTTCATTTGGTTGGTTGGTCAAAATGACTTCTTGCTTGAACAGTGATCTTGTACTTCTTTTCTCCTTGTAGTCTGCCTTTTTAGTGGACAGACCAAAATATAATATACAAAAACCATCAACACTAATTGAGTTAGGAGTATTCAATATTTTGACCATTTTTTCACTATAAATAAAATTTTATCTTATGTATGTCTGAGTAACTTTTGAAAGTCACGCCATACTATGACTGCTTAGCCTTCTGATACGGTCATGTCACTACTGATATGATCACGTCTCACCTCTCTCCCTCTCTCTCTCTCTCTCTCTCTCTCTCTCTCACACCTGCTCCTACATTTGCTGGGGTGCTCTAGCTAGTCTTGTGCCTTTATTTGCTTTGCTCAAGTGCACTTGTGCAGAGGCTGCATTTATTTCTAAATAGTTGTGTAATCATGGAAAAAGGCTCCTAAACAGGTGGAAAATGGTTTAATCGGCAGTGCAGTTTCTTTTTTACTTTTAAATATAAAATTTGTAAAGTACATTTTGCTGTGCTGGTCTGCATGGGCGTTTCTCTAGTATTCTGAAGGTAGGCTAATATGAAGAAATAATCACATTGTTGGCTTCATTACAAGTTTATTAATTAAATAATTAGATAATTGACTTGAATTAACTGTTTTATGTCATGGAGAAATCAGTGGTTAATGGGTATATATTTTAGAGTTCATATTGTTTTCAGATTAGATTTGATGCATTATTATTTATCCCATTTAACAAATAGTAAATCACCTTTTCAATACTGAACTTTTCATTTTCTGACCTGTTTTTGGTAACAGATTAGAATCAGATTATGAAGGATGATGTCATATGGTTTATTTTTGCTGTATATTTAAGCATACAGTTGATTTATTTTTCATATTTTCACATGAATTATTTTGCATGTACTATAAACATTAGACTCCACACCAAAGGCACTTGACTTGATGATGTACTTTAACAGTTCTTAGCTTCATTTAACTGAACAAACATTCAAATTTAAGCTAAGGACTAATTTTGTTGAATGTTTAAATGTGTTGTCCTTCTTTTGCCTATTTTGAGCCGTCTGTGAAAGGATTAAACAAATAAACAAGGCTGTAAGATAAAACAATCTTTTTTCAAGGACAGAGTGACCCCTGAAAAATACCATACCTTGTCTTGGAAAAGACTTTCTCATGTCTCATAAGCAAACTTTACATAAAATAGCTCTACTCAAAACAAAAGTAAAAATATTTCAAAAAAACTGGCTAATACTAACATGGGTTCATAAATTACAACAGAATACAAAAACCTGAGCATGAATAAAGGACAGCTAAATTATAGGCTTTTAAAAGCATAATGTACTAACAGCGTGGAAAAGTAGAAGAAAGTTCTTTATCAGAAATACAAAGACGAAATAACAGATATGAAATAAAATGGCATTAAGTTACCAATCCTGGATGGAACACCAGACGAACATAGGGCCTATTTGCACAAACATTGAATCCTTACCTCACATTGCCAGTTTAGAATTGCCACTTTAGCTAACATACTTATTTTAGATATGAGAGAAAAATCTTACAAAATACCTTGCTGACACAGGAAGAATGTAATTGTGAACTTCACAAAGACAATAACTGGGTGCTGGAATGGTACCCACTGTGCTTACCACAGATTAATAAATTAAAGCATAAATAAATAACAAATGCCATGTAAAATTCTCTCCAAAATTAGTAACTTATTTTATATTTTTTATGCTCTACTAGACACCATATGAATACAATTTTAAAAATCAGTTCAGATATTTTACCATTTAAAAAACAAACTGTCATTTATCATGAAAGATAATTACAGTATAATTACAAACTAGGAAATTCAGTCTTTGATTTCTAAAGTAAATCTCATGCCAAACGTTTCTGATTTTTCTGCCTGAAATGGCAGGCAAACAGAATACTGTATTGGCAGTTAGGTTCTAGATCAGGTGCCTCATACACAACATACGTTTATACTCAGAAATGTGCGTAAGCCATTTCTTGGGGAAAAAACAGAATTTATAAAACACAAACTTGTCCTTAAAATTGGCTTAATGTTATGGCAAATTTCAACCATCTGTAAGTTTGATGCAGACTTTTTTGGTGTTGACATTTTAATGACTCCAGATGACAGGACAAAGAACTGAACAGAAAATCTCATTTCATTGAGCATTTCAACAACATGTCAGTCACATTCTGATGTTCCTGAGCTAATTATCCATCCATCCATCCATTATCCAACCCGCTATATCCCAACCACAGGGTCACGGGGGTCTGCTGGAGCCAATCCGAGCCAACACAGAGCACAAGGCAGGAACCAAACCCGGGCAGGATGCCAGCCCAACACAGGGCACACACACTTGGGACAATTTAGGATCGCACACGTCTTTGGACTGTGAGAGGAAACTGGAGCACCCAGAGGAAACCCACGCAGACACAGGGAGAACAAGCAAACTCCACGCAGGGAGGACATGGGAAGCGAACTCCTAACTGCGAGGCAGCAGCACTACCACTGCGCCACTGTGCTGCCCCTGAGCTAATTATCTTAGTTAATAGTTGTGTTCAATGTTGGTAATAACAGTAATAAATACACATAATGTTAATTGTTTCAGCGTGTAGCTTGTTATTTTGTCTATAAAAAGGGTGTGCTGTGTGTTGTACAACATAAATGGTAATGGCAGCGTTACCAAGAAGACAACCATCACACACAATCTTACCCTGAAGTCAGCTTCCCCCACTACTATTTGATAAAATAAAGGAATCATGGGTCCAGTCAGACAAAATTAGTCAGACACATTTGGGCATCACATATTATATGGATATTAATTGAATGAAAATGCCTTCTGTTTACAAAAGCAAATAAATACTTTGTGATGATGTCTTTATCCCAACATGTGTGCAGTCAATTGCACCAATCACATTAGGAAAAGAACTTTTGACTGTTCATTTTTTGTGATCAAGAAATTTTTTAAGTTTAATAAGCACAAAAATTCAGATGGATGTCTGAAGAGGAGCTCCGTTAGCGGCGATGTTATTTCTTCTCTTATTTTTTATCATTCCGAGGTATCCTGTATTTACTCAACCTGTGGGGGTTCATTTACTGTATATGCAAGCATATATAAACATGACTGGCAGGAAAGGGGCTCAAGTTAATCAAGTTCAAGCTCAAGGTACGGCCTTTCAGAGACTGACCTGGGACAGACAGGCAAAAAGCATAGATTTCCTCGGACCTAACACTGCTGCATCGTCTCCAGCCAAGAGCGAAAGTGGGAGTGAATGTGCAAGTGACTCAGGTCACCTTAGCTCCAGAAGATTCATTGAAACTGAAAATGGCCTTGCCTTCTGCGTTGACATCTTCTCCTTGTGAGCCAGGAACTTTAACTGGGCTTGGCACTTCACCTGTGGAGCATGAAGACCAAAATGATCTGTCTGAAATGAAGGTAATGATCACTGCAATGGCCACCCCTCATGACATAAAGGAGCTCAAAAAAGATATAAAGAAAGAAATAAATGATATAAGGAAGGAAATAAAAGACATACACAAGACAACCAAGAAGCTGCTGCAGGATATTAAAGACCAGGAAAAATTCTTAAATAATCACTTTGAGGTATTGAGGAACAAATTCAGGAAAATGTGTCTTAAGTTTGAGAATAAACTGAGAGCATTTGACGCTCAGTTGGAAGATGTTAAGCCAATGTTCATGACACAAATTGAAATAACTGAAGAACTGGCATCTACCGCTGAAGGAAAATCAACGGCTGCAAATTCCAAATGCAAAGTACTTGGGGCCTCATATATAACGGCGTGTGTAGAATTCACACTATAACATGGCATACGGATAAAAGCGGAAATGTGCTTACGCACAAAAAATTCCAGATGCATAAATCTGTGCGTACGCAAACTTCCACGTTCTTCCTCTACATAAATCCTGGTTAGCGTGCAGAGTAACGCACGTAAACGCGCCTGCTGTCCTGTCCCAACTCCTCCCAGAATTACGCATCTTTGAATATGCAAATCAATATAAATAGCCCTTAAGCTCAGCCGCCTGTGTAAAGATAATGGGAAAAGCACGAGGGAAAATAGAAGAATTTCGGCGAATACCAAGCGGAGGCAAAGAAAAACGTGCTATTTGTTGGTTTAAACAGTGATATAATCAACCAAAGGAAGTATATCGAGTAACAGTGTCGGAGAAACTCAAAAGCTCAAGTTCACAAAGTCACACAGTGCCCGAAATAAAAAAGAAATTGTCAGATATCAAAGTCACTATGAAAAGGCTACAGTAGCCCACAGTCTGAGTGTCATATGAAAGAAATTAGGGTACAGACAAAAAAAATAGGCAAACAGTGGGAAAAAAGCACGAAATGTCAACTTTAATCTTGAAATTTCCACTTTAATCACGTAGTTTATTTTGTCATTAAAGTAGAACATCATAAACTTCATCTTAAATTCGTTTAATTTACTAGTTTCTCAAATCCCATCGTAACTAAAGTAGCAAGTTAAATGCTTTGTTTTGTATTTGATCTTCTATGTGCTCTATGTGTGTGAATCACTACGTGCTCCTGGGCTTTCTCTTCCTCCGACAAGATACAGAATCCATTACATTCATGATATTACAGCTCTCTGAATAATTAAAATACTGAGATGTGTACGTGATATCATTTTCATGATGATAGGAGTTAAATCATGTTATTGAACATGGGAACACGGTGGCGCAGTGATTGTTCGTGTCTCATGCAAGATGCTTGCTGCGCCATGCGCGACCTTCAATTAAATACTTTATTGTAGCAGTACTGACTCTTTTAAACGTACAAACCCCTAATTCCTGTCTTTACTTTTCTTTCTCCAAATACCCAATCACCACACAATCAGCTCTGGTGGGTAGGCTGCTGCCTCGCAGTTAGGAGACCCGGGTTCACTTCCCGTGTCCACTTCCCGGGTCCTCCCAGCATGGAGTTTGTATGTTCTCCCCGTGTCAGTGTGGGTTTCTTCCGGGTACTCCGGCTTCCTCCCACAGTCCAAAGACATGCAGGTTAGGTGCATTGGTGATTCTAAATTGTCCCTAGTGTGTGTGTGTGTGTGTGTGTGTGTGTGCATGCCCTGCAGTGGGCTGGTGCCCTGCCTCGGGTTTGCTTCCTGCCTTGCTCCCTGTGTTGGCTGGGATTGGCTCCAGCAGACCCCCGTGACCCTGTAGTTAGGATATAGCCGGATTAATAATGTTTCTTCTCAGACAGAAACAAGAGATTATATTCAAAAATAACCACATTCATTTTTCCCCTGATTTCCCACCCTCAATAGTTACTAAACATGCCACTTTTTACAACATTAAACAGCGCTTATGGAAAGCCAAGATCAGATACAGCCTCTTGTATCCTGCCAAACTGAAAGTGGACATTCAAAGCAAGCTGTACTTTTTACTTTTAAGGAGGAAGTAGAAAAAGAGCTAAGAAAACTAATAAGCATATATGTATTCAAGTGTAAATATTATTACTATTACTTTTTTATAAGGAGGCTGTTTAACATCATACTCTTGGTTTATTATTTTAATGCTTACTATGCTTATCCAGGGCTACTGTTTAAAATCATTCCCTAGGTTTACTCTCTCAAGACTGTTTAAGATTATATTTTATACTTATAGTATTTGGAATGTATTATCAATAGATATCTCTATTTTAATCCTCATACACTTCTGCTGGGGGGCTTGTTTTGTTTTAGACATGCTCTGTCTCTAGGTATCTCAGAGGACTGTGTGGTCCAGTCTCACGTGGGGAGGCAGAATGGAGGAGTCGGGGTAATAGGGAGGGAGGGAGAGAAAGAGCAATGTATCTCTAATCTATCCTTGTTCCCACCTAGAAGGGTTCATTAGGCTGTGCAGTTCCCCCTGGCGGTGGCCATCGAGCCCAACAGGAATGAGCTCCGGTGTTCCAAACTATTGGCCCCGATGCAACCCGGGGGGCTGCCAACAAGTGTTCTGGGGGGCCTAGTGTGCATCCCATGACTGCTCCCCCGGATCCAGTGTCAAAGGGCTGTCCCAACCGGACATGGGTCCCTGCCATCTGCCACACAACGTAACAATAGGCTTCATGGCAATAACTCCTGGGGAAATTGGAAATTAAGGTCAAAGCTGTTTTATCTTAACACTAGAATTACCATAGTTTACGAAAAAACTCATAGATCCAGCCCACCTTCAAACCATCCACACCTCTCCGCCAGCGTCTTTTGTCTTTTAAATGTGCCGATTAAGACAGCCAGCTATTCCATCCCCCACCGTCGCAGAACGTTCACTAAGTTTTCCCAGCTCATGCCTTGTTTGATTATCTGGGAGTGACTGAACTGCTGGAGTTTTAGAGTGGAAATAATAGATCGTGCATTTCATATGTGTTCAGTTTCTACAGTAATCTGTATAAACACATTGTTAAAACAGAAACTTTTTCATATTTTAGTAATAAATTTTACACTATGTAGCCATAAACTATAGAATGTGTGATGCCTGATTTCCAAAGATCAAATAAATACTTTCTCAAAAGAACAATACAACAGCTTCTGTGGCGTAGCGTTAAGATTTGCTGTCTCAGAGAACAGCAGGCCTGTAATGCTTCAGAGACCTGAGTTTGATTCCCCACTGGGGTGAAAGTGTTTTTTTTTTCTTTTTAACCTCAAACGAACATAAAATTTATAAATTGGTATGCACTGTCAGTTAATAAGATCATTATATTTCCATGTAGGATGCTCCTTTTAAAATATTTTTTAACAAGTGAGACTGCAATTAACATGAACAAGTGTCCTTATAACGGTTCTTATTTTTAAGTTCTGTAAGAAACACACTGTCAGACAGATCACTAAATAATGCACTGACGGAAGTTGATAGTGGTAAAAGTTGCCGAGGATCTTAGTTGACATACCAAAGTTCCTCGGCCTCCTCAGAAAGTGCAGTCGCTATTGAGCCCTCTTGACCAGCTGTGTGGTGTTAAGTGTTCAAGTGAGGTCCACACTGATGTAGACGCCCAGGTATTTAATGCTGCTAACCCTTTCCACTTCAAGCCCTTGGATGAACAGTGGCTGGTGAGGTCTCCTCTCTTTCCTCATGTTCACTATCATCTCCTTCATCTTGTCTGTGTTGAGGGTGAGGTTGTTGTCCTTAGGCTTATGGCCGCCTCATCCCCACCAGTAATGCGTCCTATCACTGCGGTGTCATCTGTGAACTTTAGCATGATGTTATCTTTGTGGGAGATGACACAGTCGTGGGTGAACATGGTGTAGAGAATGGGGCTGAGGATGCATCCCTGTGGCGTGCCTGTGTTTGTGATAATGGTGGCTGAAATCCTATTGCCAGTCAAAGTCTAGGAGCCAGTCGCAGAAGGTGGGTATATCCGTGTTCAAGGTGGAGCTGTAGTCAACAAAGAGCAGCTGTTGTAGGAGTCTTTCCTCTCCAGAAGAAAGAGGGAATAATATAGTGCAGCCCCAATGGCATCTGAGGGGGACCTGTTGGGCCGGTAGGCATACTGCAGGGCCTCCAGAATGTCTGGTTTGTTGCTCTGAATGAAGTCATCACCAATATACTAACAACCCAATTGTGCTTCAGTCACTCAGAATATGGAACCAATATAGGAAGTATTTTAAGATAGAGAAGCTTTTATCTGTGGCACCTCTGCACAAGAACCACCTTTTTCCACTCTCTCAAACATACGCAGATTTTAATGTCTGGAAAACATTCAGGATTAGATCACTCAGAGATCTGTACATAGACAACGTCTTTGCATCCTACGAACAATTAAACTTCAAATTTAACTTTCCAGCAACACATTTCTTTCACTACCTGCAAATTTGAAACTTTGTTAAACTAAATCTGCCCAATTTTCCTCACCTCTATGCTAGAAAAAATATTGATCAGTCATGAGGACTCGGACAGCATCTCCATAATATATAAAAAAAACATTTTGCAGTCCTTCTCTTTCAAAGATCCAAGAGTACAGTGGGAAAAGGTACTCTCACTCAACATCTCAGAATAGGAGTGGAAGGTAGCAATTAACAGAATTCACTGAAGCTCCACATTCGCAAAAAATACAATTATTCAACTTAAAATTATATATCAAGCACATTTGCCTCATTTAAAATTGTCCAAAATGTTTCCAGGGCAAAATCCAACCTGAAAACAATCAAGTTTCACCCTCATTAACATCATTCTAGCCCAAAATCTTTAAATGTCTTTCAGACAGCCTTGGTGTCACAATCCCTCCTATTCCATTAACAGCTGTGTTTGGTGTATTTCCAGATGGGCTTAAAGTAGCGAAGGACAAACAAACTGTAATTGTCTTTACTTCACTATTGGAATGTAAAGTTATCTTACTCAACTGGAATAATCGTAACTGACCTATTTTAAGTCTATTTTATTCTGTTTTTTCTTATTCATTTATTAATGTATGTATTTACTTATTTTACTAGTTTAAAGTTTTACTCTGCTGGCCTTGCTCTCTTTATCATGGGTGGGGGTTGATTTGTTATTGTTAAATTTGACTTGCTTGTATGGAATATTATTTGATTTTTATAAAAAACATGTGTGAATTGCTGTGGTGGGCTGGCGCCCTGCCCAGGGTTTGTTTCCTGCCTTGCAGCCTATGTTGGCTATGATTGGCTCCAGCAGACCATCGTGACCCTGTAGTTAGGATATAGTGGGTTGGATAATGGATGGATGGATGTATGAATTGTAGGAAATAAATTTGTAACTAAAAAGACAACAGCAGCATCCCTCCACCTGGGCTAAATCCCTAAAAAATTCCCTGTAAAAAAGGGGTTCATATACGATTACAATTTGGGAATTAAGGATTAAGATTAGTGCCATGATGTGGATCACCCGCCAACCAACTCCAGACTAATTGAATAGCAGCTTCCCACTGCTGCAACTTGACTTTTGATGTTGACATGCTCATCCAGAACGTAAGGAAATTTGATGTACAGTATATCAGTAGCATCTTAATTACGAATCAGTGGCACAGTGGTAGTGCTGCTGCCTCGCAGTTAGGAGACCTGGGTTCGCTTCCCAGGTCCTCCCTGCAAGCAGTTTGCATGTTCTCCCCGTGTCTGTGTGGGTTTTCTCCGGGCGCTCCGGTTTCCTCCCACGGTCCAAAGACATGCCGGTTAGGTGGATTGGTGATTCTAAATTGGCCCTAGTGTGTGCTTGGTGTGTGGGTGTGTTTGCGTGTGTCCTGTGGTGGGCTGGCACCCTGCCCAGGATTGGTTCCTGCCTTGTGCCCTGTGTTGGCTGGGATTGGCTCCAGCAGACCCCTGTAACCCTGTGTTCGGATTCAGCGGGTTGGAAAATGGATAGATGGATGGCTCACAGGTGACTGTGAGATTTTTGACTGGCTAACCAATTCATACTGTAAGATACCTATCTCCAAATACCTAATGGTTGCTTAGACCTGTAACAAAACAGGAATTTTGTGATTTTTGTGTGATGGTCTCTATAATGTGGCCTCCAATTTAGCACATGGTTTCAAGGGAATGAGTCTAAGTGGGCTTATAAGCTAGTTGTCATTGTGAGACAAAAAATCATTGTGATCACTGAAAATCCATTCCTAGTCATTGACAATATGCTCCAACACTAAAACTGCCATTGTCAGTTATTTCATATAGCACAACTTGTATAATCCTTCTTTCACACAATAGTGAGTACATCCTCAGAACCTGACTGCTTATGCCACTCACCAATCTGCACACTCCACAACAGATTCAATGAAAGCCACTGCTGCACACAGTCAGTGATAGAGCCAAAATGTACATATTATGTTTTGAAGTTAGATATGGCTTCCTTCCATATTAAGACCATTACTGCTCATTTAGTTTATATGTCCCCTTTGGGAGATATAGTCTCAGTATAAGTCTATACTCTTATTTTCTTAAATTGCTTCACTAAATTAATATATATATTTTTTTTAATTATTTATTAATTTTATTACAATCAATACATAGCAATCAAGTTTTTACAAAAAAAAGAATTATGCTAAGAACAGATCGATCCCCACCCTTGAGAGAGAGAGCAAGCCAAACGGTGTAAAATTTAAGGCTTTAAAAATACCTAAATCAACAAATTCTCTGTGCTTTATAAAATCATTTCAAAATATTACTAATTAGATCCTGCCATGTTTTGAAAAAAGTCTGCACAGATCCTCTAACTGAGTATTTGATTTTTTCCAATTTTAAATAATATAACACATCAGTTTCCCACTGACTTAAAGAGGAGAGTTTGGGTTCTTCCAGTTTATCAGAATAAGTCTGCGTGCCAACAGTGTAGTGAATGCAATCACAATTTGTTTGTCTTTCTCCACTTTAAGACCCTCTGGAAGAACCCCAAACACAGCTGTTAATGGGTTAGGAGGGATTGTGAGTCCAAGACTGTCTGAGAGGTAATTAAAAATTTTTGTCCAGAATAATGTTAATTTGGAGCAGGCCCAGAACATGTGACCTAGTGAGGCTGGGGCTTGGTTGCAACGTCGCAGGTTGGATCATGCCCTGGAAACATTTTGAGAGTTTTAGTGAGACAGATGTGCTCGATATATAATTTTGAGTTGTATAATTGTATGCTTTGCATATGGAGCTTGAGTGAATTCTCTGCATTGCTACTTTCCACTCCTTTTCTGATATATTAATTGAGAGGTCATTTTCCCAGTGTCCTCTTGGATCTTTGAAAGGAAGGGATTGTAAAAGGATTTTATATATTGTAGAGATGGAGTCTAACTCCTTGAAATTGAGCAATAATTTTTCCAGCGTGGATGAGGGTGCAAGATGAGGAAAATCTGGAAGGTTCTGTTTAACAAAGTTCCTGATTTGAAGATAGTGAAAGAAATTTGTAGCTGGAATGTTAAATTTGGAATGTAATTGTTCATAGGATGCAAAGACGTTGTCTATATAAAGATCTCTAAGCAAGTTAATTCCAAATTTTTCCAGATATTAAAAACTGCATATGTTTGTGAGGGTTGAAAGAGGTGGTTCTTTTGCAGGGTGCCACAGAAAGAAGCTTCTCCGTCTTAAAATGCTTCCACATTGGTTCCAGATTCTAAGTGAGTGGAGCACAATTGGGTTATTAGTGTATTGCCGATAACGTGTGTTTATTGGAGCACAAAGCAAGGAATACAAAGAAGTACTGCAGGATTTTACTTCTATTGCGGTCCAAGCCTGTGTATGTTCTTCTATTTGTGTCCAGGTTCTTATCGACTGTATATTTGCGCCCAGTAATAAAACTGGAAGTTAGGTAGAGCCATGCCGCCTTCTGCCTTTTGTCTTTGTAGGGTCGCTCTTTTGATGCGTGGATGTTTAGAATTCCAAATAAATGAGGTTATTGTTGAATCTAATTGCTTAAAGAACGATTTATTAATGTATATTGGTATGTTTTGAAATAAAAAGGAGCTTAGGAAGAATATTCATCTTAACAGTGTTAATTCTTCCAGCTAGTGTGAGATGAAGGGTTGACCATCTATGCAAGTCTTGTTTAATTTTTTCCATGCAGACGACGAAATTTTGTTGATAAAGAGCTTTATGTTTACTTGTGATGTTTACCCCGAGGTATTTAAACTGTTCTGCAATGATAAAAGGAAGGGTGTCTAATCTAATATTATATGCTTGCGAATTCACCGGAAAGAGTACACTTTTATTCAGATTAATTCTGAGACCAGAGAGCTTTTGAAATTCTGTGAGTGCTGCTAAGACTGCAGGCACAGAATTTTCTGGGTCCGATATATACAGTACCATGTCATCTGCATATAATGAGATTTTCTGTTCCAGTCCTTCTCTGCTAATCCCCTTTATCTGATCAGTATTTCGACAATGTATTGCCAGTGGTTCAATGGCAATTGCAAACAGCAGTGGTGACAAAGGGCATCCTTGTCTTGTGCCACGCTCTAGTTTAAAGTAGTCTGAGCAAATGTTATTGATGCAAACTGAAGCTTCTGGGTTAGTATACAGTAATTTAATCCATGCACAAATGTTCGGGCCAAACCCAAACTTCTCCAAAATAGTAAAAAGGTATTTCCATTCAATCATGTCGAATGCTTTTTCTGCATCCAATGATAATAATATTTCTGGGGTGTTTGATTTAGTTGGTGAGTATATTACATTAAACAGGCGAAGATTTGAAGATAAGTGTCCCCCTAATAAATCCAGTTTGGTCTTGTGATATTACTGAGGGAGCACTTTCTCCATCCTTCTAGCTATGATTTTAGAGAGTATTTTAACGTCGTTATTCAGAAGTGAAATTGGTCTGTATGATGCACATTGTAATAAGTCCTTATTTTGTTTTGGAAAGACAGTGATTAGTGCTTGGCGAAAGGTTTGTGGAAGAGATTGGTTATCTCTGGCTTCTGTAAATGTTGCTAATAGGAGGGAGCTAGCTGAGCGGAGAATTTCTTGTAAAACTCTGCAGGGTAGCCATCAGGGCCTGCTGCTTTTCCACCTTGGAGTGACTTTATAGCATCCAGTAATTCTGATAATGACAGAGGTTTATCGAGCTCCTCCACACTAAAAGCGTCAATTTGTGGTATCTGTAATTTATCCAGAAATGCATTAGATTGTATATTGTCTTCTTTAAACTCAGTAGTATATAGGGATTTATAGTAGTCTCTAAAAGTGTACATTATATTTTTGTGTTCGATGATTTTATCTCCGTTCGTGTTAGTAATTACGAGATTGCGTATGTACATCTTGCTTGTGAATTTGTTGCGCTAAAAGCTTATTAGCTTTCTCTCCATGTTCATAATAATGATGTCTGGATTTGTAAATTAGTTGTTCGGTTTCTTTAGTTGTCAAGAGGTTTAATTCTGAATGTAGAGCCTGCCTCCTCTTATGTAGAGTCTCGCTTGGTAGTCTGGCATGTTCTTCATCTATTTTAGTAATTTCGCTTTTATCTCTGCTACTTTCTTCGCTCGGAGTTATTTCTGTGGGAAAGATATGAGATAATCTGTCCTCTTAAGAAGGCCTTAAGAGTTTCCCAGAGTATTCCTGCAGAGATCTCAGGGGATGTATTTGTCTCTAGAAAGAATTCAATTTGTTTGGATATAAATTCAGTACAATTCTCGTCAGCTAATAGAAGCGGATTGAGGCGCCATCTGCGGGTGAGTGTATGGGGCTTAGTAATTTCAGCTCCAAGATCATCGGAGCATGGTCTGAAATAACAATAGCATCGTATTTACAAGATTTAATCTTAGGCAAGAAGTTATTATCTATAAAGAAGTAATCAATCCTTGAGTAGCAATGATGTACTGGTGAGTAGAAAGAATATGTTCTTGAATTTGGGTTTAAAACCTCCAGGGATCTGATAAGTTGTGATCAGTTATAAACTTTGTAATTATCTTTGCGGTGTTAGTTGCGTTCCCCTGTGGAGGAAGTCTTATCTAAAAGTGGATTTAGAACACAATTAAAGTCCCCAGCCATTATAAGTTTATGAGTGTTCAGATTGGGAATGGATGCAAATAAATTTTGTATAAATTCCTTATCATCAACATTAGGTGCATAAACATTTATCAAAATCATTTTACAGTTAGATAAGTCTCCCATGACCATCACATATCTCCCTTCAGGATCCAATACTACATCTGATGCTACAAATGGTACTGTTCTATGTATGAGAATTCCCACCCCTCTAGTTTTCTTTGTAAAACTAGAATGGAACATTTGGCCAGTCCAGTCTTTTGCAGCCGGAACTGATCCTTACTTAGTAAGTGGGTTTCCTGTAAAAATACTATTTTAGCATTTAGACCTGTTAGGTGAGAAAGTACTTTCTTTCTCTTTAATTCGTGATTCAGGCCTTTAACATTCCAGCTTACGGTTAACTGTCCCATCATGGAGACACTGATTCTGAGTTTTTGGTGTCATATTATAGTCTTAACTGGAAGTGAAATAGTTTAGGTCTTAATTTCCTATTCCCCAAGAGTTGTTGCCATGCAGCTTATTATTACGTTGATAGTTATAATTATAAAGATTGAGATGATAGATTAGATATAGATCAAGCCTGCTCTCTTTCTCTTCCCCTTAACCCCCACCCTCCCTTTTGCCTCCCCAGGTGAGGCTAAAACCCACTTCATGCAGTCCCAGTCCTCTGACATACCCAGAGACAGAGCACGTCCAAAGCACATCAAGCCCCCATGCAGTGGCGCTTTAAGGTTAAAAGATAGAGATATCTGTTACCAATATAGTCTTTAAAAAGAAAAAAAAAAAAAAAAAAAAGAATTTTGCACTTATATATATATATATATATATATATAATCTTCATCAATTTTAGTGCATTAAGATGATATCCCCAGATAATAAACCCAGGTGATGGTGTTAAAGATGTGTCCAAAACAAGCATAACAAGTCTTAATGCAGTAATAGCAATAACAGCAAACCAAGGGTATGATATTGAACAGTCTCATTTAGGGTACACATGAAATAATTAGAAAAGAAAAAGAGGAGGAAAACGTAATTAAGCACAATAAAACATAAACATTTAGCCCTAGTAATACTAAGTAATGATAAGTAATAAGTAAGTAATAATAATATAAGAATATGAGAATATATGCTGATAAAAACCCGTATTTTAAAAACAAATAGATCAGACAGTAGATTATTAATCCTAGCTTTATCATTTACCGCCATGACTCACAATTATGTATCAGAATAGTCCCGGATCAGCTTTCTTAATTCATTTTCTGCCTCCTCCTTGCTAGCGAAAACATAGAAATGACCCTGCCATTCCACTTTCAGTTTTGCGGATACAGGAGGCCGTATTTGACATTGGCTTGCCGTAGCGCTGTTTAATATTATAGAAGGCGGCGTTTGATAGCTGTTGCTGGAGAGAAGTCAGGGAAGACGCGAATGTGGCAATTTTCATATATAATATCTTCCTTTTTCTGTAGGAGTTCCATCACCTCTAACTTAAATGATAATCGTTCAAAACGAACTATAAAAGATCTTGGTCGGGTCTGACGGTGTTTGATCAGACGCTGTAAGCCGCTGCTATCTCAGATTCTGCTTTAAAGTCGCCCCCGATTATTTTAGAAAAAAGTTCAGTTGCGAATTTCACAGGGTTTAAACTTTCTCGATTCTCCGGCAGGCCTTCAATTCTGACATTATACCTTCTATTCCCATCTTCTAAAGCAGCCAGTCTGTCTCCAAGTTTTTCTCCGAGTTTTTTACATTCCGAACTGACATTTACTGCTCTTTCCTCGGCACTGGCAGCTAGATGTTCGGCTATTTCGATCCGATTCGTGAATGTCTCACTAAGATGCTCCAATTGATCAGCAAGCGTGCTCAGTTTAACCGAGTTTTTCTCAATGCGCTCTTCAATTTTACCCAGCACCTGTCGAAGTTCAAGTTGTACCTCTTGACGCAGCCTTTCATTTGCCTGTTGGATTTCCTGTCGCAGACATTCATTGGCCTGTTTCATCTCCTGTTTAATTCCTGTTTCAGTCTCTCATGTGCCTTTGCCGTTGCTTTCTCATTAGCCTTCTCGCTTTTCTTTATATCTTGCGTGAGCTCAGCGAGCAACACTTTCAGTTCAGATAGCTCAAATGTGCCTTCTTGTACCGTAGATGAAGCAGCAGACTCTGCTGAAGCCGGTGTCCCCGCTGCTCCAGTCCCGCGTAATTGCGTAACTGAAGCCGCGGACCTCCCGGCCTTTTCCAGTTTCAGGTAATCCTCTCCAATCGGCGAGCTATCCACATCTGCACTCACGATCGCACCTTCGCTCCCCTTTTCGCTCTCAGCCGGCGACGATGTAGCGGACCGTGGTCCCGAAGGAGTCTGTACTTTCGCCCATCTGATCCAGGTCTGTCTCTGAGAGGCCGTATCTCGAACTAGGGCTTGCTGATCGCAGCTTGGATGTAGCTTTAGTCTTCGATTCTTTCGGACCCCCCTTCTTGTTGGCCATGTTTATATGTGTTTACATATACTGTAGCGTCCCTCTCGGGTTGAATAAATACAGGATATCTCAGAATAATAAGCAAATAATATGAAAAATAGCACCACTGCTAGCGGAGCTCCACTTCAGACGTCCATCTCTCGCATCGGACGAGACCAATCTATTGAATAAATTATAAGTACAGCTACTTACAGTATTATTTCATGTATAAAATCAAATACTGTTATTTGTGAGAGTTTAGCTACGCTGTGTAAAGAGAACTTCATTTTTATAGATTAGTTTCAAGAAGAAGTTATTACTTCAATAGTTTATTTATAGGCTTTTCAAGTGTATCTGTTTCTAGTCTGCAGTTAACTCAAAATACTGCTGAAAGGATTATTATTAGTATTAGTAAAATTATCATATAATTCCTGATCTTCTGTACATGGATTTTATTTAGGTTTAGGTCATATTTAAAATCCTTTTGACTTACAAAGCTATGAGCATCTACGCATAAGAAAATATATTAATGTGTACATTGTAAGCATCCTGTTAGGAATGCATTAATAATTTGTTTTATTAGCAGCCCTTACTTATGTCCACATCTGTCCTTTGATTTTACCCTTACTACCACAACTGCCTTTTTTCAGAACTATAACCACCACAGCTATGGCAAGTGCCATCTGAATTATTTTGTTTTCACTAATGGATCATCAGTTCTCCATGCAGTTCTGTACTGTCCCTAAAAATCTTAGATAGCCTAAAAAAGCTCGTGTGAACATAAAAATAAATTATTTCTTCAGACACAGCCTCTTGTTAGCATATATTTTCAGTTTAAAATTTAGTGTAAATGTTGTACTGCTTTATGTTTACAGCTTCAGTATTTATATATTAATATTAATTACTGAAAAGCAAAACTGGGCATCCCAGAATCATCAATTTTCACTGTTGCAGATGATACTGGGGTTTGGTGTGAATGTAATGAGGAAATCAACTGAGGAGCTGTAAGGTGTCTGTTTCTCACAATATAGACGTGGAAGTACTTATCCATTCATGCAGTTGTGCAACTGGGCCTTCTTCTTCTTTTTCTGTCCTGGTTAGATCCAGTTTGCACACTCCTGTTGCATGGAATAACAGTTATTTTTGCAAAACAAAAATAAATAAATATATATTTTCAGAAAGCTCTTTCTGTTTAGGCATTTTTGAATTGTCAGAAAGAACAGTGAGTGAAAGACAGCACAGGCAATGTTTAGAAATTTTAGAATTTCTTAATTAAGCTGTGTATCTCTTGTGAACGCTGGCCCCGGCACAGACAGACGGACACCATATTTTTTCCACACACTATTTATTTATATACACTATATACAAGTCTTTTGCTCACGTGCACCCCCAGTGCCTTCTCGCACCGAATTCCCCAAAGTCCAGGCCCACAGTCCTTTGTGCCTTCCTGGCCGCCTCCAGTCCTTCCTTCTGGTCAGTCCACTTCCTCCCGACTTCCACCCCCTGACTGGAGGGAGGCGGCCCCTTAAATAATGCCCCGGATGAGCCCCAGGTGTTTCCGGCCTCTTCTCTTTAGCCACGCCCCAGCGTGGCGGAAGTGTCGGCTGCTTTCCTGGCGGCTCTCCGGGCGCCATACAAAGTCTTCCCAGGAAGTGCCGGGCTCCCGGGATAATTAGGCCCTGGGGCGCCGCCTGGCGGTGGCCACGGGTCCCTACAGGGTTGGGCTTCCATGCCCTGTACCCGAGGCCCCCTGCCTAACCAGGACGGACGCCCCCACTCCGTCTGGAGGAGGCACTTGCCCTCCTCTTGTCCTCCAAGGCGTCCTGGCCAAGCTCCAGCCCCAGCCGCGGACCGTGCGGGATAAACCGGCATCGGAGCGCCGCCTGGCGGTGACCACGGGCCCCTACAGGGCTGGGCTCCCATGCCCTTGACCCGTGGTCACCAACAGAACCAGGACGGACGCCCCCTCGCGGTGTGGAGGAGGCACAAGCCCTCCTCACGTCCTCCAAGGCGTCCCGGCCGGGCTCCAGCTCCGACCGGCGACTGCATGGGATAAACCGGCATCGGGGCGCCGCCTGGCGGGATCCACGGGCCCCTACAGGGTAGGGCTTCCATGCCCTCGACCCGTGGCTCCCAACAAAACCAGGACGGACGCCCCCTCGCGGTGTGGAGGAGGCACAAGCCCCCCTCTCGTCCTCCTGGGCGTCCCGGCCGGGGACCACACTCTGTAAAAGAATGAGAGTGTGAAAGATACAGTGTAGGAAGTAAAATGCCTAAATAAAAAATTAAAAACCAGAAAAATATAGACACAACAGATCCATATGAACCTTTTGAGAATCTTTGGGATTTTTAGATAGGTCAGAGGTTAAAAATCTTACTAAATTCAGTGTCTATATTTATCAAGCATTTCAGAGTAGGAAAACAGCCCTAACTGGCTTAAAAATATCACTGACACAAATCTGGTCCCACTCTTGGGAGTAGGAATAATAGAATTTTATCAGTTTTCCTTATTTAAGAAATTATTCCTAACTTCACCAAGATTTAAGAGAGCTTATGAGGTGTTCTAACTCACTAAGAGCTGCCAGAAGATGGCATTCAGGCAGAGATCAGTGCACAAATTTCAGGGAAGGTGGAATTTTTTGGAAAAATGGGACAACAATGAACTAATAAAAAGACATTGATATGACAGAGAGAGAATAATATTTGTAACAAATCTTGTCACAAGATTGCTCCATCACATGGAGAATCCATACTCTATCAACCGAAATAGATGATTGTGATGATTTGGGAATGTCAAAACGAACCATTTTAAAAAAATTTGCACTGTACTTTGAATGCCCTTATGTCAACTAAGGTAAAGTACATTTTTAAATTGCACTACCACCCCACATGAGGTAATGTTAAAACAAGCTGCATTCATGCAAATGTCTGGTTTTCCTGGAGTTGTTGGTGTGATTGATGGCATGAACATAAAGGTCATTGACCCGACTGTGGATACGCACACATATGTGATATATGATCACAATATCACACATAAGTGATCATGAATGCAAACTAGATTTTAATATGCAGAATGGGATTCAGAATTCACTTTATTGGCCAGATATACTAATGTGTATTAGGAATTTGTCTTGATAGCATTAGTGCAATATACAAGGACAACACAGAATACAAAAGATAAATATAGAAAAACAAAATATCAAATAATAAGTGATTCGATCAGCAATGATCTTTGCAGCCTGCGTCCTGTCCCTGGACTCATAATAGACTTGAATGTGAGGTAAGTTATAGCCTATGTTCTTTCTCACATGCTCTGATGATGCAGTGCAGAATGGCATTAGCTTGAACAGAGGCAGCACCAAACCAGACAGTTATAGATGAGGACAGGATGGACTTGGACCAAGATTGATTGAGGGAGATCGAATTTCCTCAGCTGACCATTCTCCTTAATAATGCATGTGATGTTAATGTCCCACTTTAGGTTTTTTTTTTTTAATTTTATTGATTTTATTGAAAGCACACAACATTCCATACAAATAGATCAATTTTACAAGAATAGGACTGAAAACAAATCAACCCCCACCCCTGAGAAAGAGAGCATGGGCAGCAGAATAAAACTTAAACCTAGTAAAAATAAGTAAATAGATGAATTAATAAGTGAATATTGATAAATGGAGAAGAAAAAGAAAGCTTATTCTAAAACTAGCAACTTGGCGCTTGCTACGCTGCGCGTTGGATGACCACAGTTGAAGGACTCAATCGTAAGGACCTCTCGTCGGGTGTCTCATTTGCACGCTTTTGCCTCTTTCTTTCGCGATCACGGCATAATCTGTCTTCTCTCTCTGTAGGGTTTCTGTTGCCTTTCGCAGCGGCAGAGACGCGTCGTTGAGCTAATCTGTGTGAATGCTGAGTGTCCGTTTCTTGCGAGCAAATGTCACGCCTTTGCCTCTTTGCTTCGTGATCACGCTGTAATGTGTCCCTCTCGCAGTAGCAGGTTTAGTTGCGTTTCGCTTCGCATTGTTCGTCAGGTCTCCTCCGTACAAGTGCACATGGGTAGCTGAAGACGGAAAGGCATAGTGGGCATAGTGAAACACACGAATTGGTGACCAGGGGAACCATCCGACTCAGACGCGGGGCTCGAAATACTCAAGTGCACATGTTATTTATAATTAATTTTTTTTGTTATGAACTTCCCCAAAAGAGTTGATCCCTGTAAATAGTTAATAGTATATGAACAATATAATCTGTTGTAGTATGGGCGTTAATTAGCGTCACACCTCATAACCTGCATACACCACGTGTTTGGCTGTAACGCCAGAAGCGTGGTGGATGCTGTAAGGGTAGGTTGTGGTTTCTGTTTCTTTTGTGATTGTTTTATTTCATTTTATTGATTATTTAATAGGCAGAGGAGAGAAGATGTTAATGTGACGCTCTGTCGATTTCTTTACTTTTGTTTTGAAAAGATTTTCGGGAACAGGAAAAATAAAAGCAAAGGGGAAAGAACGGAGGGGTAAGCAGGAATTCTGAGAGGGGACGGACTGGGGCTTTTCTACGGGGCGGCTATACAGCCAAAAGGAACGCGAACCCGGACACGGACACCGCGCTGGGCTTTTATTATATAGATGTTATTGATTGGATTCTGCTAGGTTTTGAAAAATTTCTGCAGAGATCCTCTAAGTGAGAATTTGATTTTTTCCAATTTCAAATAGTATATAACATCAGTTACCCACTGACTAAAAGGGGAGAGTTAGGATTCTTCCAGTTGAGCAAAATAAGTCTGCTTGCTAATAGTGTAGTAAAGGCAAACACAGTTTGTTTGCCCTTCTCCACTTTAAGCCCATCTGGAAGTACACCAAACACAGCTGTTCGTGGGTTAGGAGGGATTGTGACACCAAGGCTGTCTGAAAGGCATTTAAAAATTTTGGTCCAGAATGATGTTAATTTGGTGCAGGCCCAAAACATGTGACCCAGTGAAGCTGGAACTTGATTGCAGCGTTCACTGGTTGGATCTTGCCCTGGAAACATTTTGGACAATTTTTTGGACAATGTACTCGAAATATAATTTTGAGTTGAATAATTGTATGCTTTGCGCATATGGATCTCGAGTGAATTCTCTTCATTGCTACCTTCCACTCCTTTTATGATATGTTGAGTGAGAGATCCTTTTCCCACCATCCTCTTGGATCTTTGAAAGGAAGGGACTGTAAAATGGTTTTATATATTGCAGAGATGCTGTCTAAGTCCTTGCATAGAGGGAGGTGGGAGGTGATCAAAATTGAACATGTTCTGTTTAACAAAGTTTCTAATTTGAAGATAGTGAAAGAAATGTGTTGCTATAAAGTTAAATTTATAATATAATTGTTAAGGTTTTGTAACAGCACAGTGCCGAGAAACTTAAATGATTCTGTCATCGAAACGGCTGTGCCATTTAGGTGAGCAGGTGACTGTTTCCTGAAAACTATGATCATGTCCTGAGTTTTTTTTAATGTTAAGGACCAAATTATTATGGCTGCACAACAATGTTAGATTTTCCAACTCTTATATGTATATGGACTCATCATTTTTTGAAATGAGGCCTCTTAGTCTTAGTTTGACAGATGAATCGCCAGAGGTGCAGTCATTTGTACTGAGGAAAGGAAACATCCCTGCAGTGCACCAGTACTAAGGGTTAATGGGTCAGACATGTGTCTGCCCAACCATATATACTGTTTCCTATTTGTAAGAAAGTATGTGATCCAATGGCAGGTTGAACTGGGCAGGTTACACTGGGTGATTTTCTTATGTAGGAGCTCTGGGATTATTGTATTGAAAGCAGAGCTGAAGTCCAAAACAAGATCTTCACATATGCTCTTGGCTTATGAAGGTGTTGGTAAATAAAGCTCATAAAAGGAAGTCTTTAGTCCAGAAAGTCTTTTATAGCATTTTTGAGGTAATTCAGAATAAGATGTTCAAAGCTTTAGTCATTCAGGCTTGTGACCTTTGATTTTTTTGCTACTGCAATGTTGTTGGAGGTCTTGAAGCAGGCAGGAACAGTGCACAGATTCAGAAATTGGATGAAAATGTCCACAAATACTGTAGACTACTGGTCTGCACAGTGCTTGAGTGTGGAAAGGGAAATAAGGTCGGGCCTGCACATTTTGCTTTTTAAATAAGCTGCAGAAGTTTTTTGCAGTGATGACAGGAGGGGAAAGCTGAGAAGAAGAGGACTAGTGAGTAGTAACAGTGAGACCATCATGTAGATTTATGTCCTATTCTTTTTCAAAGTATCCGTGAAACAGATTTCATTGATTAGCCAGGCTGGGATTAGCAGAACTTTTAATGTTTGTTTCTTGTAGTTCTTGTTTAAGACCTCTCCAGACTGATGCATTGTCATTTGCAGACAACTGTTCCTGCAGCTTATCTAAGTACTTTCTTTTGGCACCTTTGATCCCTACCTCCAAGATATACTTGACTTTCCTGTATTCCTCACAATTCCCACATCTGAAAGCACACTCTTTGTCCTTGCACTGTCATCTGAGCTCTGGGGTGAATTAAGGCTTATCATTGCTAAACTTCACAATTTGTTTTTGTTGGAATGCAAACATCTTCACAAAACTTATATATCAAGTTACAGCATAACTTTATTCACATATGTTGGAAGTGGCACTTTTGAGGGCACTCCAGTCTGTACAAGTAAAGCAGTTCTGAAGCTACTCTGTTGCCTTGCTGGTCCACTTTTTAACTGTTCTTTAGACCGATTTTACAGTTTTCACTTCTCTTTGTAATCAGGAATAAGGTGAACCATAGAATTGTCAGATTTACCAAGGTGGGACATGAGAGGCATGATAAGCATCTTTAATAGCTGCATAGCAATGATATAGAATAGATTCATCTCTGGTAGGGCATTTTGTTTGCTGTTGATATTTAGGAAGGACCTTTTTAAAACTGACATGGTTAAAATCACCCAGAATAATGTTTTGTAAGTCCAGGTTATCTCTTTTAATATCAGTCATTACATCAGTGAGTAGCTTCTACACTGGAAGAGTTGAAACTGTTGGGAGTGCCGAAGGGAGTGTCTTTTGGGGATCGGAACTGGTGTGGTGCTGAGGCGTCGCTCGCTGCACAGCAGTACTCGGGTCCCAGTTTGAGGTGGCCAATATGGGAACATCTTCTCTCTCTGGCTAGATGAAAATTTTCTTCTGCTGTTTGAGGAGCTGTGTAAACTCCGCATTTCAGTTGTAGCACTCTCTGAGGTGTGCAGGCCAGGGACTTGCCAGATCTCTGTAGGTGGATACACTTTTTTTGGTCTGGTCGCTCTGATGGCTGTCATACTCAGGGAGTAGCTGTTGCTGTAGCAGATTGGCTTCTTCCGATGTTGCCCGATGTCACTCCTTTCAACAAGCGTATTATGACACTCAGATTATGGCACTCTCTGGGTGCTTTGTCTGTTGTCTCAGTGTATGTTCCAACCATGGTGAGTGATGTCTCGGTGAGGGAGACATTTTATTTGCAGCTTCGCTCTGTGGTTAATGGGAGCCCACGAGGTGACATCCATCATGGGTGGTCATGGGTGACTTCAACAAAGTCACTGGCACTAATAGGGCTGGTTATGAGGATTGACTCGGTCCCCATGGGTCTGGTGACCCTGGTGAAAGTGACTCCATGTTCCTTGACTTTGCCAAGGTCAGTGGCTACGGATTCTGGTACCAGCGCCTTGAGCCGCATCATTGGAATTGGTACTCCAATACTGGTGGTGCATTGATCACATCCTCATGGGCAGACACTGGATGCTCTTACAAAACTGCAGGGGTTACAGAAGTGCCCAGTTTGTGAATTCTGACCACAGACTTGTTGTTGCAACTCTTAGGATCCAGCTTAGGTCCAGTAGGTTACCACCAAAAAAGGAAAATGAGCCTGGAGTTAACCAGACACCAAGACCAGGCTGCTTCTAACAAATTTGCACGCAGTTCGTGTGAGGAACTTGCAGATTTGGGTGAGACTGCTGATCCTAATTTGATGTGGGAGACTTTCCGTGACAAGACCCTGAAGATTGCTGAGAGTTGTGTTGGTGTTACCGGTGTTCCCAGAAGGAGGTGTTTCATCTCGCAGGGCACCCTGAATATCATCGAGAGGAGTCGCAGCGCACGGCTCAATGGCAACTCTGGTCTGTACCGGGAACTGAGAAGGACAGCTGCGAGGGCTCTGAGAGAACGATAAAGAGGTGTTTGTGAGAGAAATCTGTGAGCAAGTGACACACCATCTGTAGTCTAGTGACCCATGTCCTGCTTAAAGAGGAATTGAAGCATTACGCACATCCAAATCTGTTCCTCGGAGAGTTGCAGTCAGGGCAGCTGATGGAACAATCCTAATGGATGACACTGTAGTTGTGACCTGCTGGACTGGCTTCTTTGAGCAGGACATTGGATATCTCTGGGTCCATGGCTCTTGAGGCTAATCCTCTAAGTAGCTGTGAACCACCCAATCTCAGTGAGATTGCACAGGTGGTGAACCAGCTGAGGAGAGGAAAGTCTGCAGGGATCTGTAGTATCCGGGGTGAACTTTTCCAGGCTGGTGGTAAGGCAGGTAGAAAATTCTTTGTTAGTTGTGGTAATTACAACTCAAAGACACATGATATTCTATATTGTGTTCCACAAGGCTCTATCCTTGGTCTGCTGCTCTTTTCGATCTACATGCTTCAGATCAGGTCAGATTAGCTTGGGGCATAACGTGAGTTACCATAGCTATGCTGCTGACAACCAGGTGTATTTATCAATAGCCCCTGATGACCATTGTGTCTTACTTGTGTTTCTAAATGGATGAATAGTAATTTTCTCAAGCTAAATAAAGAGAAAACAGAAATTTTAATGATTGGCAATAATGGTTATAATGAGGTTATTAGAAATAAACTTGATGCATTAGGATTAAAAGTCAAGACGTAGGTAAAGAAGGTCCGTGAATTAGCACATGCCCATATCCTAGGAGGCCTTTTGGTCACCAAGAAAACTTTGGAGAGAATTAAGCTCCAATTTTATTGGCCAGGAATTAATGAGGAGGTTCGTCGATTTTGCACGTCTTGCCCAGAGTGTCAATTGTGACAAATTCCTAGGAGGGACCGTGCTCCTCTCGTTCCCCTTCCCCTGACTAATGTCCCATTTGAGAGAATCGGGGTCGACTTGGTGGGACCCCTATAGTCCTCAGCACGAGGACACAAATATATTCTGGTCCTCGCAGATTATGCTACCCGGTATCCGGAAGCTGATCCCTTGCACTCAGCTACTTCTAAAGCTATTAGAATATATTACGCAGTTACGTGATAGATTTGGAAAAGTTCGTCCCACACTAAATTGTCACATGGAAGAAGCGCAAGCAGCAGAGGTCCAATATAATGACTGAGGCATGTCTCTCCGACAATTCCACCAGGGGGATTGAGTCATGGTCCTAGTACCTACCTCTCATTCTTAAATACTTTCCCATTGACAATGCCATATGAAGTTAAGGAGAGGAAAGGACTCGTCAACTATTTGGTATAACAGCCCAATCGTCGACCAAGTGAGTGGGTTTATAATGTAAACCTGCTGAAACCATGGAAGGGCAGGGATCCCGATCCCTCCTCTGGCCAGCCCTGCTCACTCTTTGCTCACAAGGAGAACCTTAACTTCAGCCCGAATTTAGGCCTCAGGCAATGGCGGGAGCTATAATCAGTCATCCTGTTCGTACCAGAGGTAGTGAGTGAAAAACCCGGAAGGACTCCTCTAATTGCGCACAACATTGTAACATCATGACAGTTCGAGAGTGCCCATATCGTCTTCCCGAAGCAAAAAGAGCTGAAGTGGAACTTGAGATCAAGCGCATGTTGGAACTAGGAGTAATAGAGGAAAGTTACAGTCCCTGGTCCAGCCCAATAGTCTTGGTCAGTAAGCCTGATGTAAGTTGAAGGTTTTGCAATTACATCCGATACCACAAGTGGATGACCTCCTCGCGAGGCTAGTATAGGCTAAATACTTGACCATACTTGACATGACAAAAGGGTATTGGCAGGTTCCTTTAACAAACTCTGCAAAGGTTAAGATGGCGTTTAGTACCCCTAGTGGACACGGGGCACCAGCTACTTTCCACCGTCTGGTGGATAAAGTACTATGACCTCATAACTCATAGAGTGCTGCCTACCTGGATGATGTTGTCATCTATTCCAGCACATTGAAGAAACACTTACAGCAGGTCTGAGCAGTATTGCGGACAGTAAGTGTGGCCTGACTTTGGATTAATATGAAGAAATGCTACTTTGGATTAAATGATGCAAAATATTTGGGCTATCTGGTGGGTTGGGGTACCATGAAGCTACAGTGTTCCAAAATGTATGCCATTTTGAGATGGCCCTGTCCGCAAACCTAGAATTAGGTCCAAGCATTTCTCGGATTAGCAGGGTACTGCTGTTGGTTTGTGCCTCGATTCTCAGAGAGAACGACGCCCTTGGCATACTTAACAAAGAACAGGGCCCCAAACCATGTGGTATGGTCTGATAAGACAGAGGTTGCATTTAGTGACCTAAAACAGGCCCATACGTCAGCACCCATCTTAAGGGTGCCTAACTTTTCTCTGCCTTTTATTCTCCAGACAGACGCTTCGGACACAGGCCTGGGAGATGTGCTGAGCCAGAACACCGATGGTGTTGAACACCCCGTTATGTTCCTGAGTTGGAAACTGTTGGAATGAGAGACCAGGTATGCGGCGGTAGAGTGGAAGGCCTTGGCGATCAAATGGACGATTACACAGCAAAGGCACTACCTTTGTAGTTCACCCTTGTCACAGACCATGCACCTTTGCAGTGGATTGCCCTGCACAATGAGACAAACCCACCGGTCACCAGGTGGTTTCTTGACCAGCAGCCTTATAGGTTTTCGTTCGTCCATCATCAAGGTTCTCTTCACGCCAACACCTATGCTGTTTCTAGTGTTCATGACCTCTTAGTCAGGGATGCCCAACCTGATTGGTCTGGGCTGAGGGGAGGGCCTTGTCACACATGTTCACATGGGAGGCAGCTAAAGGGTCTAAATGTAATTCCACGCCAGACCAGGGGAAGGCTAAGTGCACTGACCTTTTTTCCTTTCCACCTGACCCTAGTGACGCCACTTCCAGACCCTTGGATGACGTCACTTCCGGTGAAGAACCCATGACCAAAGAGACTTCCTGTACTGACCCTTTTGATGACATCACGTCTGGGTTTAAACCTATGGAAGAAGACCCTTCCGCTTCCACCCTCGATCCCTTCACTTCCTTTTCTGGCCTTTAAAGCCGCCATATTTGACTAACCTAATCAGTTTTGCTTAGGACTCTGTTCTGAGCGCATCAATGCTAGCAATTTACCCATTGTAACATCAGAGTGCATGGAGCAAGTTAGCTGGTGAACGTTCATAGTTCCTAGTTTCTACATGAAATGCTGTGCACGGTCACTGAGATGTTGCTGGCAGATTTGAATCAGCTCTGCACTACTCTGGTTATCAGATTGTTATCAGACAGGGAATAATAATACTGTACCTTTTAAATATGAATTCTGCAATACAAGAAGAATATTTTAAGTATTTATTTTTATAATTTTTATGGTGAACATTCCCTATTGCATAGAACAACTGGCTTTACATGATATGGTCTATATTTATTATATTTAGGTGCATTGACATATAATGCATGAAGCACTTGTTGCTGTTGCCCATGTCTGTCTGTCATTACATCTGCCCACATTAAACAATTTGGTACCCAGTGGAGCTATTTTATTGAAATGTGGCACTTATTCCTCAAGGAATTTTGCCAAAACTTAAATTTTTTGTTGTTGTTTTTAAACTTAATTTTTGTTCAGATATCTCAAACAGATTGCCCCGTACCTAGTTTTGAAATTTTAAAATGTGTCATTGAAAAGCATTGGTGAATCTGTGAACTCTTTTGTCTTACAACAGATCAACATTCTGTGCAAAGTAAACCACAAATTAGTTTTGTGTTTCAAATTTACCTTCACAGCACTTACGCCAACTTGAATATTTTGTATATTTCCCATTTTTCACTTTTGATATCCATTACTGACAGAGAACAGTTCCCCAGTACAAGTTAATGAAACAGCAGGGGCCTCATGCATAACACAGTGCATAGAATTCACACTAAAACATGGCGTACGGCTTAAAGAATCCAGATGCATAAATCTGTGCATATGCCACCTTCCAAGTTCTTCTGCTCCATAAATCCCGGTCAGTGTGAAAAGTAATGCACGTGCACACACCTGCTGCCACTCCCCAACTATTCCCAGAATTACGCCTCTTTGAATATGCAAATCAATATAAATAGCCCTTAAGCTCAGCATTCTGTGAAAAGACAATGGCAAAAGCACAGAGAAGATAGAAGAATTTCTGCGAATACCAAGTGGAGGTAAGGAAAAACATACTATTTGTTGGTGTAAACAGTGGTATAAACAACAAAAGGAAGTTGATCGAGTGATATAGAGTGTCGAGGAAACTTAAAAGCTCAAGTTCACAAAGTCACATAGTGCTCGAAATAAAAAAGAAGTTGCCAGATATCAAAGTCGTCATGAAAAGGTGAGTTGTAGCCCACCATCTGAGTGTCATATGAAAGCTTATTAGGATACAGAGAAAAGAAAAAAAATAGGGACACAGTGGGAAAAAAGCTGGAAATGTCAACATTAATCTCGAAATTTCCACTTTAATCACGTAGTTTCTTTTGTCATTAAAGTAGAACATAATAAACTTCATCTTAAAATTGTTTAATTTACTAGTTTCTCAAATACCATTGTAACTAAAGTAGCACGTTAAATGCTTTGTATTGTATGTGTTCTTCTAGGTGCTCTGTGTGTGTGAATCATTACGTGATTCTTAAACAGGTTTTCTCTTCCTCGGACAGGGCATGGAATCCATTACATTCGTGCTATTACAGCTCTCTGAATAAGTTAAATACTGAGATGGATACTTGATATCATTTTCATGATGATAGGAATTAAAGCATGTATTAAACATGGGAACACAGTGGCACAGTGATAGTGATGAACCGGCGCCCCGTCCAGAGATTGTTACTGCCTCACACAAGATTCTTGCTGTGCGACCTTCGATGAAATAATTTATTGCAGTAATACTGTCTCTTTCAAATGTACTAAACCCCAATTCCTGTCCTTCCTTTTCTTTCTCCAAGTACCCAATCGCCACACAATCAGCTCTGTACTAGGAGTTAAGCCATCTGTAAGCTTAGAACGCTGATTCTTCAAAACTTTTAAGGAACATTGAAATATCTTCGTAGTACATTTTTAATTATTCTATTCATCTAACCTTCCAGTGCTGCGGCATCCACAGCAAGAATACAGCGAAAGGCAGGTACAATGCCTGAACTACCTAGCACTGCAACTCCGTGTCCTCACATGTTTAATTATTAACAATATACAGTAGATTATTTAAATATTAACATTTTATCTGTAATATGTAAAATGTAATAAACATTTTGCTGCATTTCATTTTAAAATTATATCATCATCATCATATGTACTGTAAATACATGTTAAAGTGGCTTAGGTTGTGCAATATTATAACTGTATCGCAAGTTTACAGTGAGGTAATTGTACTTATAAGTACAAATAGTTCTACAAGGAGCACTTGATGGACTGATTGATTGCATTTATAGTTCTTGGGATGAAACTGTTTCTGAACCGTACAAGAAAGGCTCTTAAGCGTTTGCCGTATGGAAGCAGTTCAAATAGAAAGCATGGCTGAGACAGTGTAGGCTAGATGCTGTATACCAATAATTCTATTTCCAATCAGCTGCTATAGAGCTGTGACTCCACACTCAGATACAGTGATATAAGTACTCTGAGTGGTGCAGTGAGAGTAATATGGAAAAAGATGATCCACTGTGGTAACCCCTAATGGGAGCAGCTGAATGAAGAAGAAGGTGCAGCAATGGTATTTGGAATAGTTTGGCCATTCCATGGACCATTATATTGTTACAGGTTAATTACAATCAGATGCCTTAAACTAATAATAATAATATGTGCTTAATTTCAGTGTATTTGATAAAGCCATGTCAGGGATGTGGATCTAAAAAAGAAAGGGCAACCACACTGGAACAAAAGCACAGCTTTGGGCGCTGGGTTTGCAAAACCAAGCGGAGAACATGCGTATGCCAGGGATTGAGCCGGCGTGAAAATGCCAAGTTAGTTTTTATACATTGCAATGTGAGTGTGGAAACAGGCGTATTCAACATTTTTGGGCGTATACACCGTTTATACAAAGTTACTCTCTGTCACTGGCTGTTTGTGTTTGGCTGTGCAGGCAGGAAATCTTATAACCGCAAGTCCAGCTATGCACAAACAGCAACTTTTCCATCACCACATTGTTTCTGGTTTATGACATCTTCACAGCATCTTGCACACAGGAGGGAACAAAAGCAGTGCCAAAGCATTTCACTCCTCCAAATGCTCTAAACCAGTGTCTACAATGTACTGGCACCAGTCTGTAGACATTTTGTCCTGGGGGGTATTTTTCGTATGTGGATTGCTTGTTTAGCCAGATGTAATTGTTGACCATTTGGCCTGATCCTGGATCTCTCGGTTTTTCAAAACCTTTGCTGGATGTGTTGTCGTAGCAGCACTTCCAAATCCTCAAACCTGCTCGGATCAGGTTTGTTTTGTGTAAACAAGGATTAGCTCACACACTTAATCAGTGTCCGTGCAGGGAATTCATTCAGCCATGGCTTCGCCATTCATGAATGAGCGACCAATTGATATCGGTGTGCAAATTATAAGAAGAGAATTTCATATAGAGAGGGTTTTGAATGATCGGCAAGATCCTTTATTGCTCCCGGAGGAAATTTTTTTGAAAGATACCGCTTTAGCCTTTGGGATATTGCACCTCAAAGATTTATTAGAACCTTATATTTGAAGTCAAACTAGGCAAAGTCAGGCGTTCACAACCACACAGACAGTATGCATTTTTGCAAGCTGCACTTTTTTTATATATACTGTAGGCGATGCGGAAAATCTATCTAAAAGTGCAGTTTGCCAGGCAATTCGTAAAGTTGGTTCGGCTCTAAAATATATCCTTCGGGTTTTCATAGTGTTTCCTGGACCACCTGCGTGTACAGACAATAAAAGAGGCGTTTCATGCCATTACATGTAGGTAATACACAGGCAAAAACACCCACAGTTCCATAAAGAATCTCACAATCAGCCTAAAATTCTTATTGCCCAGGACTGATCAGAGTGGAGTTTGATCAAACATTTGGAAAATTTACCTCTCCTCCTGATGAATAATCAGACACAGTGTCTTTATCAAATATTTGACCTTCATCAATATCTTGTTGGTCAGACACAGGTTCTAGGGATATGACATTCTCTGCAACTGACCTGAAAAAAAAAAAAAGGGCTATATGGAACATACCTATGGCACACATTGAGGACAAATATATGCAATGACCATCCTTTACCTGAAATAAAGTGACCACTGCATTCTGCCACTGGTTCTGAGGAGGAGCTTCCCCCTGGAATGCCCTCAGAAACAGGGCGATGGGCATTTTGCTGGAGAGCCAATGCTTCTGCAGGGGTTAGGTCTGCTTAGCTTTAAAATAAATGTTTTTTATATTATATGATTCTTTATGTCAACAATTCTTTAAATAGTTGTATACCAATATTTACCAGTTTGAAGTATATTCTTGTGCTTCACTTTAACCTGTTCCCATGTTTTCTTTGTGCTCACGTTTGATCTGGAATTATGACATATTAAATAATAATCTGAGGGGTGATTTAAGCAATGTACGGAAAATACCCCCGTGGTCTGCAAAAAGGCAAGCATGTCTTACTGCTGGTCCATAAAAAGTTTCCTATATGATGTTGCCTGCCCATGGGGATTGACTGCTAGTAAGCCTGGAAGAAATCCACTCTTCTATCCATTGTTAATTGATCAAGCCACCCAAAACTACATGGGAGACCCTTGTACTTCAATTAAGCATTAATCATTCAAGCCAATCACAACTAGAAACAAAGAGATTAACTAACTAAAAATGGTCCAGTGTAACTTTGATGATCCTCATAACTGTAGAATAATTTTGAATTATCTACTATTACTATTAAGTTATTTGTTTTTTTTTTTGCAGATGTACTCATTGTTTATAACTGCAAGTACTAAACACATTGTGCAAGCCAACCAAGAGGAAATATATGATTCCATCTATAAATGAAAGAACACAGATTTTTGTTTCACAAAATATAGGGAAATGCTTGGTGTAAATTAAATGAATGTGAAATTATCTAAAATCAAAAGTGCAATATCTAAAACAGCTTTTTAGATATTACAGCTTTAAAATTAGTGTGCAGTGTGGTTATATCATAGACAAACAGGTGCAGAAAGAAGAAAAGGACTAGGAAGTGAACAGCGGTATACCCACAGTAGAGAAACTAAAGAAAATTTAATCAGACTAATAAAGTTCAAAGGAGAAGGTAATTTTTAATCAAGAAACACACCAATTATTTAGATGGAACTTCAACTGCAGTATCCGCAAGAGATTATTTTCTTTATCCACAAAGTTGGACAGTGTCACATTCAAAATGGGGAGTATTCACTAGGGTCAGGGAGATGAGAAAATTATCACTATTTTTGGAGCCCCGTCCCCAGCAACTTGGATCTGAATGAAACAACAAAGAGACAGTATAACAGTGTCATTCCAAAACAAGACAGTGTCGTCATAAATTTAAAAACATCTTATAGGCATAAGTAACACATGCCATTACATTCTTCATGTTTAAAAATGTCTTTAGAAAGTTCAGTTCCTTGCTAGAAAAATGCAGAAAAATGTAGGATAAAAAATATTTCTGGATTCGTGACAAGTACAATGACACATCGGTACTGAATCGATAAAGAAAGAAGGAGGTTTGTGATAGCAATTAATGCCTGTTTTATAATTTATTAGCAGCATTGTGTCTTAAGTTCGAGTTTTGTAGCTTATTAATATTATTTTTTCGCCTGGCTTCCTCCTCTGGCTTATGTTTATATTCATTAACTTGTCTTTTTCACCAATTTTTTTAGCTTTGATCAATTATTAAAATTATTTATGTTAATATTGTTCTGTCCATTTATTATTTAACACATATGTTTAATATATTATTGTTTTTGCTATGTTTTAGAATATTTATATGCTGCATTTTTAAATGTCATTATGTTCCCTGTGTTATGGGGTGAAACCCCAAGTAGCTGAACCATCCCAGCTCATAAAATGTCTAGACAGTGAGTCGTGGTTTTGCCAGTTGTGTGGTTTTCCCATTAAACTGGGCTGTTTGTGAAAGCAGGGCAAAATATTTATTTGTCAGTGTGTGGTTTATTGGACCTGAGCTGCCAAAAAAACTCTGAAATACTCAGGGCACTCCCCCTTTGTAATCATTCTCAAACCTACATGGGACAAACCTTGCCTGCTTCTCTCTACCATTAATATTCCAAGCTTACCGATGTGGGAATATGGCAATTACCCACACTAGATACTCTTTAAACAATATACTTTGACCCAATCAAACAATACAAAATTTAAACTTTAAAATAATATTAATAAAACTGAATTTTATTAAGTCTGCAGAATCTTGTCTTTTGCCAGTTTCTTTGGGAAGAATGCAGACATCTTGTCTAAGTGACAATCTTCTCTTTCTCTCTTGTTTTTCCCTTATTTTCAGCAATACATCCCACTTAAAAAGACCTTTAATCACTTAGATTTAAGAAATAAGTACCTCGTTAATATATTATCTTAGAATAACCAACTTGCTTGCATTACACCTCTGTTTTTGCTTCCTAGGGTAAAATCCCTTTTAATCCTAATTTATACCAGACTAATAAATTCCAAAAAGTATTTGTAGCAGTCCATTTTTAAATATTGAATCCAGCCCTTCAAACAGGTCCTCTAACTTACAGGGAAAACCTGGGGTTGGTGGCAGGATTGGCATTCTAGCCACTGTAATAAACCTCACACTGTTCAGCGTAGTGCTGAGGTGTCACACGTTGCAGGGCTACACTTGGATCTCAATCCAGGTGGTTAGCCGTGTGGTGAGTGTGGCAACGTGCTGTAATCAGTGCATGCTGTAGTCAATTTGTTAAAAGAATAATCTAAAAGAAACAAGGTATGAGTCATTTGGAGTCCAGAGTTTAAATGTTTAAGGAGACTCTGTTTAAATAAAGTCAGAAAGTCCATATTTTTGAATCGCTGGCCAAATATCATGTTGGTTTCATGATATTCCATCTAAAGCTTCAACTTTGAATTGTAAACTGTTTAGTTCATTGTTGTTAGTTTGAACATTAAACTCTTCAAATGATTTATTTTTATGCCACATACAGTACCAACGTTTAATTTTAATAAAGCTAATAAGCTATATTTGTGATTAATTAGCTGAACAATTGACAGTACCTGCTAATGTTAATAGTTTAATAACAGGCTAAGTAGTCTGCTAAATGAGGCAGGTGTTAAATGCATTCCAATAAAGAAAACAAAAAAATGGTTGTCTATTGAATGTGATAAGATAAATAATGAGAGAAATTGGACATTCAAAAGATTAAAGAATGCTTTTACATATAATAGTCTAATATAGTATGAACAGCAAAGAGAAGGAGAATAGTTAAATCAGCAAATAAAAAAGAATATTGGAGGAAATACTGTTCATTGCTAAATAAAGATACACCAGTTATAACTGGTTATAATCTTGAATAAAAGCACCCTTGTTCTGTTATATTTGTACCTTTTGTGAAAGTGTTTATTTGATATTTGGACTTCAGTCTTTACACATTATACACTTAATGTCGAAATTTTATTGTAAGTACTAAAACATGAAAAAACTTTATCTTTTAGGTATGTGTTCAACATTTCTTGCATTTCCTGTGATCCTACATTTACATAGATCTTTGTAGACACAAAACACACATAAAATGCATGTGTTCCAAATAACAATATATTATTTACACTATACGGATCTAACGGATCTAAGATGGGCCGGGTTTACATGTTTTTTCGTAGGCTTTGGTAATTCTAGTATTAAAGAAGTGTAGTACAACATTACAAGCATACATTGAAAAAGTTAATTGTTTAAAAACTAAATCTATTAGACATATATAAACAAAAGACCTGTGTGTGTGTGTGTGTGTGTGTATGCGTGTGTGTATGTGTATAAAGCAGTCTTCTCTGCTCACACTCAAATACAGCTTCTAGATGGCACATGCATGCACTTTTACATTTTTTTGCCACTTGCATGTACCTCACTTCTCACTACGAAAGACCTGTGTACAGCAAATGACGCCACACAACAATGACTTTGTGCTAATAAAACAGATGAAGAGGCACAATGTCAAAATGAAGCAATCACTGCAGCTCAACAAAGTTCAAGTGAAACACCTCAGCAACAGAGGGCACCAAGAACATTGTCTATCTGGAGGTATTTTCTCAAAATAAAAATTAATAGAACTCATATGACAATGACACAGCTAAGATATGGTATTGCCAGTGTCTTCTTACAAAAGCCGGTATACTATATATATATATATATATATATATATATATATATATATATATATATATATATATATATATATATATATATATATATATATGTTAAATTTATTTAATAAAATTTGGATAAAGGGTCAGTTATGAAAGAAATGGAAAAGCAGTAATAATAGAGAAAGAGATAGCAGGAACAGATCCGTTTAAGGACTATATCACTTACATCTAAAATTAGTACATTTTTATTAATAAAAATGTAAGAGCCATTTGTTGTTTAGTAAGGTTATATTAAATTGACAGAAGTATATTCTTAGTTATGTTAAAATGTTTGCCTATATATTAATGTATAGTTTATGGGAGATTCGGTTATAACCCCACAAGCTAAATTCAAATTGAATATTCAGATTATTTCTTGTTCCTCTGACTATGGATTAGTCCCAGTTTGTGATCTGTCTTATAGTTGGTAAAGCATGGAGAGCGAACAGTTTTCAAACCGCATCATATCATATTGAACATATTGACCATATTGAATATGCCGTACGTAAAGAAAGTAGTGAATGTATTAAGTAAAGCATATGTCATACTGTTTTAAAGTAGTTTGATAAATCTACTGGTAGTGTGAAAGATATGTTTTTTTAAATCACTGAGAACCGTAAGAACACCGGAAAATATCAAAAAAGGTGAGATAACAGTAGATTCAGCACAATTTTAATCAGTAGAGTTAGACATTACAAAATGGGCCTGTCACTGAATTATTTAACAAGATTTATCCTACCACTTGTATAAAGCAGGGGTTCTCAAACTCAGTCCTAGGGGACCCCTGTGGCTGCAGGTTTTGTTCCAACCAGCCTCTGTTTTTAATTGACTCTGGGCTAATTAGTGAACTGTTGTTTCCCAGATTCCCTGTTTTGGGAACAATATACAAATTAGAAAACTAAGTTTGGTTAAAAAAAAATAATAAATATATATTAAAATGTACTAAGCAGTTATATGTATTTTTTTCTTTTTAACAGTATTTTCATCTTGATTGTCATTCTGCTTTTCTAGATGTTCTAATTGTTTAATCCGTTATTTACTACTTTGTGAGGCTGACGCTAAAGTAGTTGCAGCCTTTCACGAATGAGTGTTGTTTACTTGGGTTTCTACTCTGCTTGTTTTTAATTGTCATTATTAAGATTCAATGAAGGGAGCAAACTGCACAGAGGGTGAAATATAATAAAAAGAGAGTTAAGCATTTAAATCCATAGTAAAAACAGAAATATTTCTAAGTTTCTTATAAATGTAAAAATCATGCTGCTGTGCTTTTCTGAATGTAGAGTAAGAGATAAATAATACCAGCTAATTAAATGAGATCAGTGCTATCAGATGTTGTCACTGATTAGGAATCTGGTTGGAACAAAAACCTGCAGCCACAGGAATCTCCCAGGACTGGGTTTGAGAACCCCTGGTATAAAGTACACATAGTGTATATGTTTTTTAGAAATAATTTAGCTTTTCTTTCTTGTTAATTGAACTGTTAAAAGGAAACCACAGTATTCTAAACTACTTGCAAACTCATTAAGAAAATGTATTGTTAATGGTGGAGCTCATTTAAAAAACATTTTTTTTAATAGCTAAGACAAGGTAAATAAGCTGCATTGATTAGTTGATTTTTTAACTGCTTCATTTCTTAACTGGAGGCACAAGTCAAATGACAAAGTTAAATGACCTTTCATGCTATGTTTTCAAAAATCATCATATCGTTGTGCCACACCACAAAACATTTTTTCTTTCAACTTTACTAAAGTTTAAACTAAGCATTTACACTGGCAGTGATACACTTCAGGAATCTATTCCTGTTTTGGATGATAATAGGTTTGTAGATTTAAGACCCAGATGCTGTCTGTGTGGAATTTGCATGTTCTCCCCATGTCTGGATTTCTTCCACAGACCAAAGATGTGCAGGTGGATTGATGGTGTTGAATTGCCATAGTGTGTGTGTATGTCTGTGGTGGGTGTACTCATCCTGTGAGCGCCTCCTGTCCATAGATTGTTCCTGTCTTGTTCATTTTTTGTGATGAAGTGCTTACTGGATTTCTCCTTGAGTGTACTTTCCCTTAATCTCCCCAGTGACCTTGAGTACATAATTATTGGAGGAATTCTGTCAGATCAGTCTTTATTTGTTACCTTTGAGAGTTTAGAAGCCTGGTTTTAGGTCTCCATGCATCCTTCTTGGTTCAGGTTTAAGCAGGTTTTTACCCTGTTAGGACATGTGATTTACCAATATATTGTCATTATCTTACTTTCTAGAGTGGTTAACAAAACTACAAACAGTTCTCCTAATAGTATGCAAGTACTGTACATTTATATAGCTTACTGCTACTGGAATATATGTATGTATTAGCATAAGTACCTGAAATCTGTACTTGGTAAAAATGAAAAAAAAATATCAAAATATCTATATAAAAAAAAAATTGTGGAAAATAAATTGAAAAACAGTGATACAGTAATCCAATATGCTGGATAAGATCAGAACTGGTACCGTTATTATTTAGGGGATTGGGCATTAACCATACAATCATATTGACTATATTGACCAATCATAGTGACCATTGACTATATTGAATTGTACTGACTAGAGACTGAGATGTGCGAGTGGAGAGCTTTTAAGGAATGAATAAGAGGAGTGCAAAGTTAGGAGAGCAGACAAAGAAAAGTAAATTTAACCTCATAGAACGACAAACAGCAGGCAGAGAATATTACAGAAGCTTAAAGGGACAGAAGGTGTAAAATAACTATAGTAGTTCTCAGGAATCTATTTTTTGGCTTTTTTTAGTTTTACCATTCAAGGTAAGTCATTTAATTTTAATAAAAAAAATGTTGAACAGTTTTACCAACCCAAAGTCAAATTTTATTAATGAGGCCAGTACAATGCAAGTCTTGTTGGACGGCTTGAAGGAGCCAGTTTTCTGTGATGACTAGATCTGCTGGAGATGTCAACTGATCTAGCACTGATCAAGCTCAGGGTTGTTGAACTGGAAAATAACTTGGATGGCCTGCATTGTAGTAGAAAATTGGGGGTCTTGGCCCAGGCATTCTTTACAGAGATAGTGTGCACCCCGAAAGCGGCACGGGCGTAGATTCCTGACTAGATATGTAGAAATAGGTGGATCACGGTCACAAGGTGCAAGCAGAATGGAGCATTGGTGACTTTTATGCACCATGCACCTAAGCAGTCCTTGACCCCGCTTTGTGACTATACATTGTCTTCCGCTTTGTGGTTGAGTTGCTGTTGTTCCTAAATGCTTCCACTTTCCAATAATACCACTTACAGTTGATTGTGGTATATCCAGTAGGGAGGAAATTTCACAAACTGTCTTATTGCAAATGTAGCATCCTATCACAGTACCATGATTTAAGTCACTGAGCTCTTCAGAACAACCCATTTTGTTTTACAAATGTTTGCAAATGGAGATCACATGGCTAAGTGCTTGATTTTATACACTTGTGGCAATGTGTCTGATTAAAACATCTGAATTCAATAATTAAGAGGTGTGTCCCAGTACTTTTGCCCATATCATGTGTGTGTGTGTGTGTGTGTATATATATATATATATATATATATATATATATATATATATATATATATATATATATATATATATATAGTGAACGGGACCCGGCACAGACAGACGGACATCGTAGTTCACCCAACACACCTGTTTATTTACAATATTTACAGTAAATGTTCAGTGCCTCCAGCACCGATCCCCCAAAGTCCAGGCCTCACAGTCACCAAACGCCTCTTCTTGTGGCCGCCTCCAGTCCTCTCTCCAGCTCCGTCCTTCTTCCACCCGACTTCCGCTCTCGAATGAAGGGAGGCGGCCCCTTTTATCACACCCCGGATGGGCTCCAGCTGCTTCCCGGCATTCCTCCGCAGACATGCCCCAGTGTGGTAGAAGTGCTGGCTGCGCACCCGGAAGCCCTCCGGGTGTCCCCTGTCTTCTTCCCCCCAGCTCTTCCTGGTGTGGCGGAAGTGCTGGGCTCCAGGTTTCTTCAAGCACCAGGGCGCCGCCTGGCAGTGGCTACGGGCCCCTACAGGGATGGGCTTCCAAGCCCCTTACCCGAGGCCACCAACAAAAACAAGGCGGTTTTGTGAAGACATAACTTTCAGGCTTTACCTGTCATTGTCACAACTACAAGTGGTCAGCAATCTTTCTTCAAGCTCAGGCTGGTTAAAAATAGACTCAGATCAAAAATGGGAAAGTAAAGCAAAGATTCTGTGGTCAACATTTAAATTAGTCTGTGTGCCTCTGAGACCTTGAAATTAATGTGTGCAGCACCCATAGTATTTTGTATGGCCCCACAATTTCTCTAGCCCAGGGGGACCCACCCTTCATAATCTGGCCATTCTAATCCCCCTTAT
Organism: Polypterus senegalus; assembly: GCF_016835505.1. Lineage (NCBI taxonomy): Eukaryota > Metazoa > Chordata > Cladistia > Polypteriformes > Polypteridae > Polypterus > Polypterus senegalus. The sequence goes on along the minus strand of NC_053156.1, from coordinate 180,874,881 downwards.
CACTACACCCCATAAGTGCAGAATCATCTGAGAATTTCTGCTTGTGACATGACCTGGTGTTATATCTATTGTCTGAGGTGTACAGAGTTAAGAGAAAAGGAGACAAGACTGTTCCATCTGGTGCTCCAGAGTTGCTCACATCTGCATCATAAACACAGTCCTTGAGTCTCACAAACTGTGGTTTGCCCAACAGATAGTCCATTATCAGAACACCATAGGCTTCTCAACCTGTATATCTCTGAGTTTATCTCTTAACAGAGATGGCTGGACGGTATGAATGCATCGGAGAATATAAAAACATAATCCTCACAGCTGCTGCCAGTTTTTCTAGGTGACAATAACCCTTGTGTGGCAGTTCAGTGTGAGTGTTTTTTTTTTTTTTTTGTTTGTTTTTTTTAGGAATGTGCCCTGTTTAGAGCTTCTGTCTGTCTTATACACAGTGTTGCAGTCGATTAATTTGATGACTTAAAGTGGTATAGTGCCCTCAGTATGACATTTGGTCAGCCATCCCCTGGGGTAGATGGAGTTGCATATGTGCAAAAGGAGAGAAATATTGAGGCAATATTTAGTCTTTTCAGTAGTACAAGAGTTATAGTCTTAAAAACACTTTCTTTATTATGTATCCAATCTCAAGACATTTTAAGGCTTTTATTTCACTTTTGAAGTGGTAACCTATTGCTGGGAGCCCCTGAGGGGTTTGCAGAATTATATTTAATAATGCTGAATAGAGTTGTCATAAACTAAATCTCATCAAATTTCAGCATGGCATTATTGAACAAAACACTTCAAAAATTATAAATTTATATTTAAAGATGGATAGTTCTCAATCATCTGAATTATGTGGACAAACTATGTTAGAGCTTCATGTCTGGATTATGGGAGTCAAGAAACCAGTAATCCGTAGTGGTTACTTGTCATAGTGGACTGCTAACCCTGACACTCTAAGCTGCATGGCTTTGTATTATCTTGCATCTAACAAGAGATGTGATCTAAACTATCCAATTGTACAACTCTCAGCAAGTTTTTGGAGGATCTTCAGCTGATATAGGTTCATATTATAGTAACATTTTTTGAAAAATATCTGCAAACAAACAACACATAACACAGGCCTATGGAAAAAAATAAGAAGGAGCAACATTATAGTACAGTGGTCAACACTGGTGCCATGATGCACCATTTAGTTATTCTTTGTTAAGTGTTTTCAATCCAGTTCAGAGCCACAGTGATGAAATGGCTTTCACATTTGGACCATAGCTTCTTTCATCTAAAAATAAATTATATTGTGTCTTCTCAGGCACTTCTTAAAAAAGAGTGAACAAAAAATAATACAGTTTAGACATGTTAAAATTGCCATTACTGGCACAGTAGTTATTATGACTACTTCATGAATCTTGATTTTGATTACCTGAATCTGGTTTATTATGTTTATGAAACTCATGCTTTAATGTTTTTCCAAGGTGCTGAAGCTTTTCTAAAACATCCCAAAAACAATCATGTCAAGTTTCATTGGCAATTATATTGGCTCATTGTGAATGTGAAAGTTTGTCCTGCAATAGACTATCAGTCACCCTCTCCTTCAAGATCCTGAACTGAATCAATAATTTTTTAATAATGCTATATTATGTTGGAATTTATTGTTCTATATTTAAGGAAACATTGGGATTATATTCCACCTTCAAAATGGTTAGAAATTGAATATATATAAATACAGAAATGCATTTTTGGAAGCAAGGAATACAATCTAAGAGTGCTTAAATTGAGCCCTATGATCTGTTTTTAATAGCTAGGAGTCATTTGGCAGGAAGCAGCTCTGGAGTAGTAACCATGTCAAACAGCCCTTGTACACCTTTATTTCAAAAAAACTGTGTTTTCCTACTCTTAGCAAGGATGTCATTTGTGTCTCTTTTCCCCCGCTGGTGACCATTATTGTCTGGTCAATGTAGCAAAATATACCACACAGAAACAGTAGCACTGATTTGACGCTGGGTGCCACCAGTTTGCCAAACCAAGCAGAAACTTGCGTACTCAAGGTGGAGGCTGCCATCTCAAAGTGTACAGCAGGTGTTCATTTAGCAGATGTGGCTGAACCATCTCAGCCTTTTCAGTTGTATTGCTTCTTCACCTGTTGGTTGGTGGTTGCAGCTTGTCCATATGATTTCACTTCGAAGACAGTCATGGAAGGAGACACCCAGGATCGTGTGTGGAAGACCTAGAGCTTGCTCAGGTCTTGTCTGAGTAGGGTCCACGTTTCAGATCCATAGAGGAGAATCGTCAAGATTAGTGTTCAGAATAGGCAGATTTTAGTCTTGAGGGAGATGTTGGGCTTCCTACACCACTTGAGTGAGGTGACCACCATAGTTGCCTGGCCGATCCAGCTGTGGACTTCAGTGGTGGACGCAGCTTTCTTCTCTTGGATCAGTGACCCCAAATACTTTAATTTTTGTACTTGTTCAATTTGGACCCCGTCAAGGTGAATGTTGGCCCGCGATCCATCCATTGTCAGAGCTTTGGTCTTATATGCATAAAATCTAATACTGACTAATAAGAATGGCATGCCCTTCAAATTAAAAAAAAAAACATAAAAAAAACATGATTTTCCAGTCAAGAATAAAATTATTCTAAAATATAAAATTATGCTAGACTTGAACTATAATAGTCACCTTTATTGATATCTTAGTAAATCCAAATATGCATTCGTTTTGCTTCCAATTTTTTTAGTGCTCTTCTTTGTCTACCTGTTATGATATATTTTTTTGAAGTTCAAGACATGCTACTTAATGTAGGTTTGCATGTCCACTTCAAATGTACAGAACTGACACTGTATTACACTTGATGTACTTTTATTTTTTATAAGCCTGAGCTTGTCATTCTTTTTCCTCTTTTTTCAGTATGATCTACACATTGGTAAGTTTGTAACCATTCAAGAAATTTCAGAAAACTGAAGATTCCAGATCATATTTGGACTCAAAATTCTAGGAGATGACAGGAAATTATAAAGAAAAAGGGCAATAACTGAAGATGACTTTGGAAGATTAAGCTAATAAGAAGTGTGCTATACTCCTGTACATTTCTTTTACGTATACTTTTTCAGCATATACACTGTTATAAATAGCCATAATAAAATTACCATTACATTGTATCAGACAGAAAACTACAAAAAGCAAAGGTGTCAATGAATAACAATGTCTTTAGGTGCCAAAACTAAGAAGCAGTGGACTGTAGATCTAGCTGTGAATGGCTTATGAGTAGGTTTTTTTGGTATTTATATTAATGCAAACAATAACCTTTATGTTTCAGTATAATGTATTTACTGTACCAAGACATCCATTCATTTTGAACGATTCAGGGAACTTAAAAAATTGTATTTGGTTTGGAATTTAAAATGTAGTTTAGCATTAATATCAATACAGAAGACTTCAGGTATTTGTAGCACACTGCTCAGCTATATAATTAACCTTCAGTTTCATGCATCTGTAAAATCTGTTTTTCTGTATACATTAGAAGATAATATATGAAATTAAAAGACTGATGGCAATCAAAAGTGGCAAATATCAGCATTTAACTTTTGGGAATTTATTTATATGTCTGCTTTAATATAATAAAAATAATAACCTTCTTTGTATTCTATTCCCCATTTTATGTTAGCATAAATACTGGTTAGAGCATCTGAATATCAGAAAATCTAGATGAGAACAAGCCATTTAGCCCAACAAAGCTCGCCAATCCTATACACATAATTCTTCCAAAATAACAAGCCTAGTTTTAAAAGTCATAAAGTCCTACTGTCTACCACGCAAATTGGTACCTTATTCTGCGTGTCTGTGATTCTCTGTTGTGACAGATAGGGGGCGTAGTTGTCCCCTTGAACCCTCAGATCAGACGCCAGACACCAGATAAAAATCCAAATCTTGACTTTATTCGTACAATAATATGCACAAAGCACCCTGCACTCCACAATACTCATAAACTATAACAATAATAATAACAATAATCAATCCTCCACTCCCAGACGTGTTGTTCCCTTCCTCCCAACTCAGCTCGCCCATCTGGGATATCCCACAGTCCTTTATAGTCCTTGACCCAGAAGTGCTTTTGATCCCTCAGTCCATGTGATCATCCAGCACTTCCAGGTCAGGTGAAAATTCATTTTCTTCAATCCGGAAGTACATCATTTCTTCTGTCCCCGTGACTGTGACGTACTTCCAGGCTGTATTGAAAATATAAGTCTCTGGGCCTCCCTGCAGCGTCCCTGACGTTATCCAGTAGGGCTGTGCATTAAAACTCCACATACCATGATACCCTGCTGGAATTCGGGGCATCTCCACGTCGCAGGGTGGGCTCCATCTGGCGGCTTGGGGGTATTGGCCGGAATGGACTGCTGACTATATATCACTTTGTGCAAAGAACAACTTACTGATGTTTGTGTAAAATCGAACTTAACAGATTTCCAATTGTGTCGCTGCTGAACTTATTTTAAAGACTCCATTCACTGTACTTATTCCCTTCATAATTTTAAACACTTCAGTAATGTCCCTCTTAAATTTTCTTTTGCTTAAACTGGAAAGTCTCAGTTCTTTTAATCTTTCCTCATAATTCATCGTATGTATCCTTGGATGCAGTCTCACCAAGCTTCAGCACAGCCTCCTTGGATTTGTACTCTATTTTTATTAGTTGTTTATTAATATTACAGATGCAGGTTTTAAAATTATACTCAATATACTGTGGTAGCATATACATGTATAGTATTAAGCTATATGTTTGTAGCATTCAAAATTAAATAAAATTAACCTTCAAGGCTGGGTTGTCATTTCCTTAAGCCATAATTATCATTAACAGCTGTGCAGTGATAGAGTTTGAATTCTTTGCCTATATACTTATAAAATCCCTTCTAGTATACCACAATATAGCATTCTCAGACCTGCTGAATAAAATTAACGATCACAGGAGGACTGAAGCCTATCCCTGCAGCAACTGCCACAAGGTAGGAAACAGAATACCAGACCATCACCACAACCAGTATATTTATTTAATTCTAAGCCTTAAGCTATGACAGTTGCATAATAAATCACTAATTTATATGTGATTATTTCACAATTAATAGTAAATTGTAAATGTGTATAAATATTTTGTTGAAAAAATTATTACCTGATGTTGAAGAAATAAAAGTGTAAAAGTGACTGTTACCCTGAATGAAGCATAGGCTCCTTTGATAGTCATTTGTTAAAAGATGAGAGAAAGTCTCAATGATAATTTAAATAAGCAATCATTTTGTGTCAGTCAAACAAAGAAACGCTGTAGAAACGCTGTAGTTAGGATATAGCGGGTTGGATAATGGGTGGATGGATGGATATCTTTAGACAAAATGATCCTGTGTATTGCAATGCAATTTGTAATTACTTGCATGAGTAGTGCTCTGGTTATTCTCAATGATCACAATCTCCACATGCACATTAGTATTGTAATATTAAAGTACTTATGTACAAATATTAGTTCTAATGCATGATCCACAAAAGCGGTAGCAACTTGCTTTCTTCATGTGCATTTTTGGAGATTTGCTTAACGTAAATATTTATGTTGTTTATACAGAATCTACCATATTTAAAATCTTTGAAAACATAAAGTCAGACTGGAACTCATTAATATATGATGAAATTATTAAAATTACCTCAACATCTGAAATACTAAAGAAAATGACATATAATTTCCTATGTACTACATATTATTCTCTATTTCATTAATCACTTCTACTACTTTCTTTTATGTGGAATCCCTCCCTGGACACTTTTTACTGCTTTTACTACTTGACATGGATTTTTACACGCCGAGACTCGCCTATTCAAGTTGTCACCTTCAAGCGCTGAGAAGAAATGCCCGTGCCAGTGTGGTTCCCTATTTACCTGACGAGGTAAGAAGACGGTATCAGGGCAGCCAAGCCGGCGCTAACATAAAAGCCAAGCAGCTTGCGAGAAAGTGGAGCTATAAACCTTTAATGCCTTCTGTGATCCTGGGAAATGTGAACACACTACCAAATAAGATCGACAAACTAGCCGCGCTGGTGAAAAATGTCAGAACCTACAAAGAATGCAGCTTGCTGTGTTTTAGTGAAACTTGGCTAACAACTACCATCCCAGATGCTAACATGGAGCTACCCGGATTTAGCACAGTTAGAGCGGACAGAGAGGCAAATACCAGCGGGAAGAAGAAAGGAGGGGGTGTCGCTCTCTATGTCAGTACAAAGTGATGCAACTCAGGACATGCAAACGTTAAAATCTCCACTTGCTGCAGGGACATGAAATTGTTGGCCGTAAGTTTGCATCCCTATTACTTCCCCAGAGAGTTTGGACACGTGATTGTTGTTATTGTTTACATCCCCCCTCGAGCGAACGCGGAGATAGCGAGTGATGTCATCCATTCCGCAGTTGCTAAGTTACAAACGCAGCACCCGAGACTTTAACCAAGTGACGCTGGACGAAACATTACCTGCCTTCTCCCAGTATGCGGACTGTAACACCCGGGAAAATAGGACTATTGGCCTACTGTATGCAAACGTTAAAGACGCATACAGCGCCACCCCGCTGCCTGCGCTTGGGAAAGCAGATCATAACCTGGATCTGCTTCAGCCTCACTACAAACCAAGAGTGAAGGCGCTACCTACAACCACAAGATCATTCAGGAAGTGGTCCTCTGAGGCAGAGCAGGCTCTGAGAGCCTGCTTTGGAACCACTGACTGGGATATCCTGCAGGGGTCACATAGTGAGAATATTGAAAAGGATGTTGACTGCACAACTGATTACATCAACTTCTGTATGGACATTGTAGTTCCAGTAAGAACAGTATGCTGCTATGCTAACAGCAAGCCATGGATTACAAGTGAAATCAAGGGCCTTTTGAACCAGAAGAAAAGGGCTTTTAAAGGTGGTGATCAGCATGAGCTCAAGCGCGTGCAGAAGGAACTCAGAGGCCAGCTCAGGGCGGCGAAGGAGCAGTACAGGAGAAAGCTGGAGCAGAAGTTGCAGAATAACAGCATGAAGGAAATGTGGGATAGGATGAAGATCATCACTGGCTGCAGCTCAAAGCGGGATGCCACCATCGAGAGACGCGGAGAGAGCAAACCAAATGAACAACTTCTTTAACAGGTTTGACCACCTAACCCACTCTCACCTCAGAGTACTGCATCCTCCAACCATCCTTCTGCGGATACCAGCATAGTAGAGACATCCCCACCCACAATTACAGCAGCGCAGGTGAGCAGAGAGCTGAGGAGACTTCGTGCCAAAAAAGCAGTGGGTCCAGATGGAGTATCGCCATGACTGCTAAAGGCCTCTGCGCTGGAACTGGAGAGTCCTCTACAGAGCATCTTCAACCTCAGCCTAGAACAGGGGAGAGTCCAGAGGCTTTGGAAAACATCTTGTATCATCCCAGTCTCAAAATTATCACATCCTAGTGAGCTGAAGGACTTCCGGCCCGTTGCTCTGACGTCACATTTGACGAAGATCATGGAAAGGCTGCTGCTTCACCACCTGAGGCCACAGGTCCGCCACACCCTCGATCCTCTGCAGTTCGCATACCAGGAGAAGGTGGGAGCGCAGGATGCCATCATCTATATGCTACACCGATCCCTCTCCCACCTGGACAGAGGCAGTGGTGCTGTAAGAATTATGTTTTTGGACTTCTCTAGCGCCTTCAACACCATCCAACCTCTCTGCTCCTTAGAGACAAGCTGACAGAGATGGGAGTAGATTCACACCTGGTGGCATGGATCGTGGACTATCTTACAAACAGACCTCAGTATGTGCGTCTCGGGAACTGCAGGTCTGACATTGTGGTCACAACACAGGAGCACCGCAAGGGACTGTACTTTCTCCGGTCCTGTTCAGCCTATATACATCAGACTTCCAATACGACTCGGAGTCCTGCCACGTGCAAAAGTTTGCTGATGACACTGTTATTGTGGGCTGCATCAGGAGTGGACAGGAGGAGGAGTATAGGAAGCTAATCAAAGACTTTGTTAAATGGTGCAACTCAAATCACTTACACCTGAAAACCAGCAAAACCATGGAGCTGGTGGTGGATTTTAGGAGGACCAGGCCCCTCATGGATCCAGTGATCATCAGAGGAGACTGTGTGCAGAGGGTGCAGACCTATAAATACTAGGGAGTGCAGCTGGATGATAAATTGGTCTGGACTGCCAATACTGATGCTCTGTGTAAGAAAGGTCAGAGCCGACTATACTTCCTTAGAAGGTTGGCATCCTTCAACATCTGCAATAAGATGCTACAGATGTTCTACCAGACGTTTGTGGCGAGTGCCCTCTTCTATGCGATGGTGTGTTGGTGAGGCAGCATAAAGATGAAGGACGCCTCACACCTGGACAAACTTGTAAGGAAGGCAGACTCTATTGTAGGAATGAAGCTGGACAGTTTAACATCTGTGGCAGAGCGACGGGCGCTGAACAAGCTCCTGTCAATCATGGAGAATCCACTGCATCCACTGAGCAGTGTCATCTCCAGACAGAGGAGCAGCTTCAGCGACAGACTGCTGTCACTGTCCTGCACCACTGACAGACTGAGGAGATCGTTTCTCCCCCACACTATGTGACTCTTTAATTCCACCCCGGAGGGGGGGAGGGGGTAAACTCTAACATTATTCAAAGTTATTGTCTGTTTTTACCTGCATTTTTATTATTCTTTAATTTAATATTGTTTTTTGTATCAGTATGTTGCTGCTGGATTATGAGAATTCTCCCTTGCTGATCACCGCCTTCATGCTGATCACCGCCTTTAAAAGTCCTTTTCTTCTGGTTCAAAAGGCCCTTTATGTCCCTTTTAATCCATTGCTTGTTGTTAGCATAGCAGCATACTGTTCTTACTGGAACTACAATGTCCCTACAGAAGTTGATGTAATCAGTTGTGCAGTCAACAACCTCCTCAATGTTCTCACTATGTGATCCTTGCAGGATATCCCAGTCTGTAGTTCCAAAACAGGCTCTCAGAGCTTGCTCTGCCTCAGGGGACCACTTCCTGAATGAGCGTGTGGTTTTAGGTAGCTCCCTCACTCTTGGTTTGTAGTGAGGCTGAAGCAGAACCAGGTTATGATCTGCTTTCCCAAGCGCAGGCAGCAGGGTGGCACTGTATGCGTCTTTAACGTTTGCATACAGTAGGTCAATAGTCCTATTTCCCCGGGTGTTACAGTCCACATACTGGGAGAAGGCAGGTAATGTTTTGTCCAGTGCCACATGGTTAAAGTCTCCAGAGATTAGCACAAGCGCCTCAGGATGCTGCGTTTGTAATTTAGCAACTGCGGAATGGATGATGTCACTTGCTATCTCCGCGTTCGCTCAAGGGGGGATGTAAACAATAACAACAATGACGTGTCCAAACTCTCTGGGCAAGTAATAGGGACACAAACTTCTCTGTTTCTCTGTTTTTGAATTATTATCTCTGTGTTTCTCTTGCAACTTACTTATGACTTCAACCTATTCCTTCGATCAGAGATCCTTTGCCAAAACTCTCTGAAGCCATAGTCTGATGGTTGTGAGTTGGCATATGGACATTTCTGGTAGGGAATAGATGAGACCCTAAGCAGCTGTAGCTCACTACTTTGAAAAGCTCCTTTGAAATAAATATAGTACTTTAGTAACACAATTTTCTTCAAAGTAAAAACCAGGACATACAACTTTCTGCACCATGGTCCCTGTTTTTTTTATAGATTAAATATATTGAAATTAACAAAATTACAATTGCTTTGTGATCTATATTGTTCATTCTGAGCTTCTGAGAGATTAACAATAATTGTGACTTCTGTGTATGTTCACAAAGTGATGAAAACAAAACACTTGAAGTACATTACATAAAATTGTCAAATCCATTTAATCCAATTTAGGGTCATGTGGGCCTATTGTCAGGACTGCAGTTGTACCTTATTCCTCTTACATTTTCCTGTATATTTTAATTTATCTAATCTAATCTATTACCATTGCTTTGTTATTTTGTATTTTTGTAAATTTCTTGGATTGAAAATACATTACTTTCTCTCCAATATCAGCCCCCAGCTACTGGTATTCTAAGGTCCATCAAGTTGAAGGCTGGGGTCCATCATCGTAATCTTTGTGGATTAGAATATAGAGTATATATTATTTCCTGTTACTGGGGCTGCTTCAGTGAAGATGGCTTTGATTAATGCAAGACTGCTCGCAAATAAGACATTTATTTTAAATGATTTTAGTGCGTTTCGTGGATATGACTTTTTATTTTTAAGTTAACTTGTTCAGTAGAAAAGACTGTTATGATGTTGACTGTACTGTCTTTTTTAAGTTGTTTTAAATGTTATGTACCTAATGCTGAAGTGTATTCCATGTGTAAAGTGCAAATGTTGAAAACTGCATCTGCAAATCTACTACTTAATCTGTTGTTATCTGTTGTTGGTCTTGTACATTGACCTCCAAAATTATAGATATATTATTTTTGTGTCCTTGATACTACCTTTGTTTCACAGAATATTGGTCTTGGGAATTTTATTATTAATGTTTATTATAATAATGTTTCTATTACTAAACTATTGGTTACTGAGTTTATTAAATTTATTGAATCATTTAATGTTGTTCAGTTTGTGGTACTACAAATGTACATGGTGATACACTTGTATATCTAGCAGGGGGCAAACACTCCCTGGGAATAGGTTCATTAGAAATTGCTGCCTTTACTAAACCAAGTATATATATATATATAATTTTTTTTATCTTCATTAAGAGAATATAACAATGATACTCTCATGTCAATACAACCAATTTGAAGAAGAGACTTTGTGCTGCACATTTTACAGGACAAATGCCAGTCAGAAAGCCATTCTTTAAAAGACAAAATCAGCACCTTGAAATACCAGTTATGAACTACTGCAGACTGGAAGAAAAAGTCTTATGGACCGATGAATTGAAATTTGAAGTCTTTGGTTCATCACGTAGGTTTTTTGTACACCATTGAGTTGGTGAAAGGATAGTTCCTCAGTGTGTGACACCAACTGTCAAACATGGAGGAGGAAGTGTGATGGTCTGGGATTCTATTGCTGGAAGCAGAGTTGGTGACTTGCACAGAGTGACTAGTATTCTGAATCAAAACGGTTACCACAGTCTGCTTGTTTATATCAGCAAAAGGCGGCTATGTCAGCTCAGGCCACTCCAAGAGAGAGTGCGGAAGGCATATTTACAAGGTATGGGCAAAAGTGATGTCTTCCATCCATCTGTAGGTGAGTTCTAAGGTTCAGTGCAGTTGTCCGAGCTACATAGTTTTTCATGTTCCAAAATAAGAAAATGCATTTGCCAAACATGGATACAATTCACCAGAAAACTCTAAATAGCAGACTGTGGCCTCTGGCCATATATTGTTCATCACCTAACAAAGAGCACATCACCACTTTTAAATAGTCTGCCTGAGTCATCTTTCAGTTGTTTCTTCCTATGTCTCTGACGAGTTCTCTCCGTCAGCTGGTTTACCTGGTTTCAGCTATATTTATTTATGGCCTCAGTCACCTCTCTCTCTCAGTCACCCACTTTTAATAAAACAATATGTATGTAATAAACCTCACAGATCACAGTGGCACACTTCAAACCTTTGGCTACAGCTTTATCTTACTATATTATTTTGCTTTTCTGTTACTGTTTTTAGTGCAGTACTACAATCCAGTGGGTTTGTGCATTCAAGAATAAGCCCAATGCATGCCCCATCATCTCATAAGAGGTAACTAATGGTGGCAAAACGCCTGCCTTGCAGGTATCTTTGGAAGAAGAAAGGGCAAAGGAGTGAATCCTACAGAAATCTGGAGTTGGTGTCCCTAAGGAGGTCCATTGACAAATGCAGCTTTATTCTGTATTAGTTGCATTAGCTCATGCCTTTCCCTTGAATTTCAACAGCAGAGTGGAGATGAAGGCCTACTCAAAGGACACTCAAAGTAATGGCAGAATACAGTGAGCAGCAGTGTACAAGTTATAAGTATTGCTCAGCTGGTGCAGAACAAGGTTTCAGTAATTTTTCTGATTGGTATGAGGCCTACTGTATGGAGCTCAGTGCTATGATGGAAGTGAAATGCACATCCCTACTACAACACACGTGGCACCCAACCCAAGCAACTCTGCAAGCTCTGTGAACAGCCAGTAGCAAAGCCCAGAAGATCCCCCAAGGTTGCGTTAATGACTATTAGCCAAAGTTGTGATAGTGTATCCAAACCACACCTGAGACAGAGAACATCTAGGGATCTTTAAGAAGACTATAGGTCCGAAACAGCAAGAGATAGCTCTATTAATGCCTATGACAGTAGAGATCATCAGGGACAAGGGCAAGAAGATGGAGATGGGGATGAAGCACTACTCAGACCTGCATTCCAGAGAGAACAGTGTCTTAACTGCAGCTCTGTAGGCCAGTGTGAGTCTGTTACATGGGGAAAAGCTAGAGTTGAGCAAGGAGATCAACAACCTATCTATGGAGCAGGTACCTGGTCTGGATGGGATTCCACCCAAGGTCATCAAATGCAGCAAGCATCCTCTGCCCAACTACCTTCAATATCTTCATTGCTAGTGTTGGGAAGATGGAAGAGTACTCAGGACATGCGAGAATGCAATATTGTCATTCTGTACAAGAGTAAAGGGGCCAAAAGTGAGTGCAGCAACTACAAAGGAATTTCTCTGCTGAGCATAATGGGCAAGGTTTTTGCCAGAGCAGTCCAGAATAGGCTGTTGAAACTCACAGTGAGAGATTACCCAGAGTAACAGTGTGGTTTTCAGTCTGAGCACTCACTGATTGACACAATTTTTTCCCTATGGCAGCTAGAGAAGAATAGAAAGTTGAGGATGTCTCTGTATCTCATCTTCATCGATCTGTCCTTGGCCTACAACCTTGTCAATCAGGATTGTCTGTTCAAGATCTTTGGTAACATAGAATAACCTGGTATGCTCCTCAACCTGAACCAGTCCTTCCACACAGAAATGAAGAGTGTTGTCCAGTTCAATGCTGCATCATCTTAATGCTTTTAACATCTGTAGTTGTGTGAAGTAACGCTGTACCTTTGCCCACACACATTTAAGCTTCTTCTTTGCTCTTACGCTGAGACATGCTTTCAAGGAATCGACTGAAGGGGTTGTTTCTACACAGGTCTGACAGCAAGCTATTCAACCTTTCGTCCCTAAAAGTAAAGGCCAAAGTCTGGCAGGTCCTCATCAGGGACACACTAAATACCATGCTGCACACACACAGGCGCGTGCGCGAGAGAGAGAGAGACACACACACACACACACACACAGGCACAAGAGAGACACACACACAGGTGTGTGGCACCCACTCACAAGGGAAACTCCTGAAACTGAGGATCAGTTCTCCGAAGCATGTCAGGACTTTGGCCTCACCATCAGTCAGAAGAAGACCAAAAAATGGGCCAAGGTGTCAACAGTTTACAATTTATTATCACCTCTGACTACAAGCTGGAAATGCTGCATCTGTAGATAGATAGATAGATAGATATACAGTACCTTGGCTTCATCCTCCTCCTGGAGGCAAAGATCGACTGGAAGATAGGCTGTGCTGTCTCAGCCTTTGCCAACCTGACTCAGAAAGTCTAGAACAACTTGAAACTGACTCTACACCAAGATGGCTGTCCACAGTGCCTGTGTACTCAGCACTCAGTTCGATTGTAACGAATCCTTGATATTCTACTCCAGACAAGAACAGCAATTAAATGCCCTTCATATGCACAGCCTCAGGCACATTCTATACATCAGCTGGCAGAATCACATGACAAACAAGGAGGCACATGACAAGATCCCCAGTCTTTACACCCAGTGTCAACTTTGCTGAATTGGCCATGTGTACCAAATGTCTGGTGGAAGGATCCCCAAGAATCTCTTGTACGGTAAGCTGACTGCTGGCACCAGGACACGAGGTCACCCTCACCACAGCTTGAAGGAAATCTTCAAGCATGGTACAGAGTCCAGTAACTGCATTCGTTGGAGACAGGAGATCAAGAGAGGAGCCAGCAAAAGAGAGAGACCACAGAAAATGAGGCTGCAGCAGAGAAGTGAGTGAGGTGAAACTGAATCCAGAGAACAACCCCAACCACTAACAAGTTTTTGTGAAGCGTTTGCCAAAGGGACTGTGACTCACAAATTGGGCTCTCCAACCACACCAAGCACTGTGTTGTCAGCACCTCATGATTCTCTATCACATTCATCTGTGCATATGCCACATTCTCTTGACATCAGCAGTTGCCTAAATATACTACACTCCCTCAAATTGTTATCCCTAGGGTCACAAGCTTCAGCTTTCTTCCTATAAATTCTGCAGCAGAAAAGAATAACAATATACGGGGTGGATCCCCCAATCCCCTTATCTTGTTCCTTTTGTATTATTACACACTGCTTAAACCAACAAATAGTACCTTGGTATTCACTGAAATTCTATTTTCCCTCATGCTTTTACCATTGCCTTTTCACAGAACACTGAGCTTAAGGGCAATTTATATTGATTTGCATATTCAAAGAGGCGTAATTCTGGAAGGAGTTGGGGTGGGGCAGCAGGCGCGTGAACATGCGTTAATTTTCTCGCTGACTGGGATTTATGTAGGGGAAGAACGTGGAAGTTGGCGTTCGCACAGATTTATGCATCTGGATTTTTTGTGCGTAAGCGCATTTCCGCTTGTGTGCTTACGTCATGTTGTAGTGCGAATTTTACGCACACTGTTATGCATGAGGCCCCAGAAAGTGCTGGTGGGAGGTATTCCAGGGTCACCCAGAGTTGCTCTGCCGGTACTTCTGCCACACCAAGAAGTGCTGGCGGAAGTTCATCAAGGGGCACCTGGGGGGAGCTGGTGTCGGGTGGCAGAAGGCAAGGGTTCGGAGAGTGGAGAGAAGGTGGCCCAAAGAGGACCATTGAAAGGACAGAAATTGGTGTTTGGTGCTGTAGCACTGTGTGCTGTGCGGGACTACTGAATTTTGTAAATATTGTAAATAATATTCCAAATATTGTGCGATGGACTGGAAAAACGGTATCTGTCTGTCTGTGGTCGGGCTGGATTTCACAATAGCTAGCTAGCTAGATAGATAGATAGATAGATAGATAGATAGATAGATAGATAGATAGATAGATAGATAGAACTTTGTCACCAGGGAGAAATTTGACTTTTTACCTATGTGCTTTAAATAAATAAATAAATACACACACACAGTTGTCTGTTTGTATATAGGAGTCCCAATAGCGTTTCTTGAAACATTTCTGCTGAATTATTTAATGGCTGAAAATACTCAAAGTTATTATGTCAGAGAGAGCATGTGCAGCATTGTTTATAAAGACACTAAGTTTTGTTTTAATTCTTTCCTTTGCTTCCTCCTCCAGGAGGCCCAGAGTGCATCCTATAACTGAGCTTGCCATTTAAATTAGCTTGTTAATTTGGTGTGCCTCTCTTGAAGTGATGTTACCAGTCCAGCACACTACTGTACAATGCAGAAAAATGTGCTGGCTATCACAAAGTAGTTTAAGATGTGAAGGATGTTACTTACCACTTAAAAGGAACACAATCTCTTAAGGAAAAAGAGTCTGCTCTGCCCTTTCTTATATAGTTTATGGGTCAGTGACCATAAAAAATATTAAAATAATTAAAATCTCTTTAAAAAAGAATTTTTTAACTAATAAAATGTACACAAAATATTTATCAATGATACATATGACAAAGAAGAAAATAAAATGTTTGTCATAATTACAATCTACAATTTTAATAAAATTTTCATAAGGTGTTTATCAAGAAGATAGGAGGCTAACATGGTTAACAAGTTTACACATAAAACATAGACAAATTTGACTGTTAATCTAACAAACCTATTTTTTAGGGATAAATTCTGCTTTATCTTTTTTTTTCAAATTAAAAATGTACTAAACACAAGTTCACTCATTTTTCACACTCAGAGAAGAGTGTCAGTTTAAAAAAAATGAATTGGGCTGGACTCACTAAGTTCTGCTTAAGTTGCATCTCTCTTTTTTCCCACTTCAATTACAGCTGAATGACATGCACAACTGCTGTTTCGGTGCATGTACTGGAGAAGCTTTTTCGAAACCACTCAAGCCTATGAAAAAAAGATTTATTTTGTTATTTTGCAAATGTATTGTGTTTTTTTCACAATTAATAATGCATTTTGGACATCCTAAAAGAAGGATGGGAGGAGGATCTCCCTTCCAGACACATATTGGAATAAATCGCATAATTACACAATGGATTAGACAAAGTCCAGCCACTACTAAAAGAGCATATGTCAGAAGCTCAAGCAGCACAGACTAGTGGCTTTGACAATGGATTAACTGTAGCCTTTCAGCATTCAGTGTCATTTTCTTTGGTGTCTACTCTGCTAAATAAAGGTACTTACAGATACTGGAGGTGACCCCTATTACTGTTGCTTCTTCTTTGCCTTCCATTGAACACCTCAAAACTTATAACAGGCACCAGATAACGTAGGCACCAGAGCGTAGGTATACAAAATGTATGACACAGGCTTTATTACTCTTACATGCAAGTGAACCACAATGTGTCCAAACTAATTGTTGTACAAAACTGAGTTCACCCACTCATTCTACCATAAAACGGATCCACTGAATGGATCCAGTAGAATAACCTGAGTTAGAAGGAATATGGTCCACTCACATGGGTGCAGGTTGTGTTTTCCTGCCTGTGGGCACTTTCCTTGAATACCTTCCTAATTTCTTTAAAAGCAAAATAACAGGTAGTTTCAGTTAGATTCTGAACTCCTTGTGATTGTGTTCATTTTTTAATACTTGAATATACTGTATGTGAAAGTTTATATTAAAAAGGTATAGCATACCTCCAAAACACAATAAAATTCAGAAAGAAGATATCACTATTAATATTTTTTTACTAAAACTATCTGATTTTTGTAACATGAATCATGTTCTATTCCTTACTCGAAACACACTATTTTCCCCTTTGGAATGCTCTAGTTCACTTTAAATGGCAGAAGTGTACCACTTTTATGATAATAAACTGAACTAGTTATTCAGTGATCCATGCATCTGAATCTGTTTTCCCAATAGTTTGATGTCTAAGGGATTTTACAGATATTCTAACAGTTGACTCACAAAGCTAGAAGACATTTCAACAGTCATACCAGATTACATATGTTTGAGAGGTAAATGATATCTGAGAAAGCACAACAGCCTAAAGGTCTTACAGCGCACATGTTATAAATGAAATTAGTGAACCATGAAATCAATATTTTTTTACCATCAATTTTAATTATTGCTGTGACCTCACATCATTAGTATAATTATACAGTGCACTATTAATATTTATATTTTTAACACAACATTTTTAGATTCTTATTTGTTGAAAAATAGCAAAAATTTAACATATTCCTACTTCAAACACAACAGTTTACAGGTTTATACATATTAATATTTTCATAATTTAGAAGTAAAATACCTCTCAGAATTCTTTGTATTGACTTATGTGTCAATCTTTTAGCAGAGCCATTCAACCCATTAGGCAAAAGGTGGCCTCCATTTAGGTAACTGGACACCATAACATAGATGATTACACATTTTAGGTAGGAGAGACAGAACAGAAAAAAGGAATGGTTGACATTTAAATGCATGTCTTCTTCAGTTGGATAATGAGCCCATCTTAGGGAGGACATCTGGATGTCTGGAAAGCATTAGAAAAAGAGGCTATAGACCCCCAATGCAGACAGTAATTTCAATATGCATCTTTTTTTAGTAATATTAAAAAGGGAAGTTTGCAAGGAGATATTACACTCATGGGGTACTTGTCTATCTGATTATTAACATGGCTAACCTTGAAAGTGAAGTACAAGAGCTGGAGTTTTTAGAAGTAATCAGTGACTATTTTTTAACACAATATATTAGAGCACCAATGTGAGGTGAAACCTGTCTGTATTTACTATTTTGTAACACCCAGGAGGAAACTGAGGGTTTAGAGGTAATTGAACCACTAGGGTTAAGTGACTATAGCAGATAAGGTGAAACGTGGCCCAAAGTCTTACACTATTTTAGAAGTAAAGAACAGACAAGGAGGAGGTGAATAGTAAAGAGGAATTAAAAAATACAGTGAAA
This sequence comes from Polypterus senegalus, assembly GCF_016835505.1. Taxonomy (NCBI): domain Eukaryota; kingdom Metazoa; phylum Chordata; class Cladistia; order Polypteriformes; family Polypteridae; genus Polypterus; species Polypterus senegalus. Next base: position 180,856,768 of record NC_053156.1, on the reverse strand, counting down.
TGGCACACAGACAGACAGTGAAATGGCAGATTTTTCTGACATCTTCACATGTAAGAAAGTGGGTAATCTCCCAGCTCTAAAAGAGACTACTAAGGGGTACTCAGTGATATGGAATTTGTAGGACAATGAGCTGAAATCAAACAAATCACTAAGACCAGTTAATATTTATCCTCAAGTTCTTAAGGAGGTCAGCAAGTACATATATAAAACCTTAATGCATATTTTTAGGAAGTCACTGTACACCGGGGAAATTTACAGTGACTGGGCAGATCCAAGCAACTATAAGCCAGTAAGCGTAAAAAATCCAGAGAAGAACAACTAGGCTGTTTCCAAGACTGCAACGGATGAGTTTTGAGGAAAGGTTAAAGAAACTGAATATTTTCAGTTTAAGCAAAAGACGATTAAGACATTATTGAAGTGTTACTTTAAAATGAGTTCAGAATACAGGAACACAGTAAAACTTGTTAAGCTTAAATTTCACACAAAGTTTTTCTTCATACAGAGAATCATAGGCACATGGAATAAGTTGTCAGGTAGTGTGGTGGACAGTAGGACTTTAGGAACCTTCAAAACTAGACTTTATGTTGTTTTGGAAGAATTAAGTGTTAGGCCTGTTCTTGTCCAGATTGTTCTAATGTTATAATATAAAATATAATGAGATAAAATAGGATTTAAAAAGATCAGGTAGTCTAGTGGGTAAATACTACGTAGAAGCTCAAACCTGATTATCCAAAATAACTGTACATGGAAAAAAATTGTTTAGGTGACGTCTTTTTTCAGCTTTCATTCTATAAAGTAGTTTACCAGAGGAAAGTCTGTGGAAGAGATGATATCCTGGATGAGTTAGATCAGCAACAGTATTTGTGGCATACCTCGTTACCCTGTACTCCTATAACTTGAATGAGCAGGAAGTTAAAGCCTGTGATATTTTCACAGGTTTTGATGACGCACTGCAGATTAGTCTTAGGCTGAACAAAGAGAGCACCAAACCAGACAGCTAAAAATGAGGTCAGATTGGACTCAATGATGGCTGTGTAGAAATGGCCTAATATTGTTTGGGGGAGTTTGAATTTCCTCAACCGATACAAAAGAACATTCTTTGTGTCTTGTTTATCGTCATCATTGTCATTATCATTTTGGTTTTGCTTTGCCTAGTGAGGAATAAAGTAGCTCCATGTTAAAGTAGACTGGTCCCGTTTCCTCAATAACATCCTCTACTCTTCTTGGGAACACAGATTTTCTCTGTATATTGTAATAAAGGAATAAAGAGATTATAAATCTTTGGGGCACTGTTACGGCTGGCTCATAAGTCGCAACATAAAACTGGCACAACACCACATTCTTGGGGAAAACTCCATTTATTTACCCAAAAATAAGACAAGTTTACATAACAAAACTAAACGTCAAGGGGTGTAAAATAAAATTATACACGCGCGAGTAATTAATAGAAAAGCTAAGAAGAGGGGAAAGAAAACACACAAGCAAACACAAAACCTGACTCCCCTCCAAAGGTAAAAAACAGGATTTTATACATCATGACCCTCCCAGAGGCTTAATTAGTGATTAATATCACCTGTTGCTCAGCCAGCGCTTTCACTTCCCGCAAAACCAGCAAAGGAGCAGTACACAGGCGTAACAGGCACACAAAGGCCACCACCTCATATTGTAAAGAAAACGCGGGTTTAAAATCCATTAAAAAGCAAAAGAAAAATGTTATAAAGACAAAAGGCACTTTACACCCAGATAAACAAGATTTAAGATGGGAGATCTTTTTAACTTTTTCCTTGAGTTTAGCTGTGATGGGGGGTTTGGGATAGCAGGCTTCTTGCTGCTTGTGCTGATCGAAACATTTGCAAAACAAAAGACACTAAAGGAGAAGTGCGAAGGAATTTAAGGTGGACCGGAATTATATGTTTTTTCGTAGGCTTCAGGGATTCTATTGTTAAACACAAAGAAAAGGATTGAGTGTGTAGAAGGAAAATTTTTAATTAGCATAAGAGAATAGCAAAATTAACATATAGAGCCATAAAAAGTAATTAAAAGCTTCTAAAACATTAGATTAAGCATAAATTAGAATGTTAAGCAAATAGTTAACTAAAAATCAGTTATATTGCATTATTGTATAGGCATACATTAAAATTTACAAAGTAAAGAAAAGAACAGCTAATTGATACAGCGAAACCAGTTTTGGACAGGATAAGAGTTTGAGAACACCTGTGATTCAAGGCTAGGAAGAGACAACATACAGAAGAGGCCTCTGGAACCAGATGGGTTGCTGAATCAGCAGAAAGGCTTTTACTGTAAGCAGGGTCACACTGACCTAATGCATGAAGAGAAAATCTTAGTAAATGCAGGTATTAGCAAAAATATTATAAGAATATATTAGCAATTAACTTTAGTGTAGAAATTAAGACAAATCAAGCATGCCAAGCAATGATCAAATGAAAGCACATACTACACTTCTTTTTAATTAAAGCTTAAAAGCTTCAGGGGCCTCATGTATAATGCCGTGCGTAGAACTCGCACTATAACATGGCATAAGCACAAAAGCCGAAATGTGCTTACGCACAGAAAAATCCAGATGCAGGAATCTGTACGTACTCCAACTTCCACATTCTTCCGCTACATAAATCCCGATCAGCGTGAAAACTAACGCGTGCGTGCGCATTTTGTAACGCCCAAATCCTCCCAGAATTACGCCTATTTGAATATGCAAATCAATATAAATCGCCCTTAAGCGCAGCCTTCTGTGAAAAGACAATGGGAAAAGCACGGGGAAAATATAAGAATTTCAGCGAATACCAAGTGGAGGCAAAGGAAAAACATACTATTTGTTCAAATAAACCGTGGTATAATCAACAAAATGAAGTGACATAGCGTGTTGGAGAAACTTGAAAGCTCCCATTCAAAAAATCGCACAGTGCCGGAAATAAAAAAGAAGTCACATATCAAAGTTGCCGTTAAAAGAAGAGTTGTAAGCCCACTGTCTGAGTGTCATATGAAAGCTTATTAGGGTACAGAGAAAAAAGGCACACGGTGGGGAAAAAGCACGAAATGTCAACTTTAATCTCGAATTTTCCACTTTAATCATGTAGTTTATTTTGTCATTTAGTAGAACATTATAAACTTCATCTTAAAATCGTTTAATTAACCAGTTTCTCAAAATTACATCGTAATTAAAGTAGCACGTTAAATGCTTTGTTTTGTATTTGATCTTCTACTCGTATGTGATCTATGTGTGTGAATCACTACTTGCTTCTTAAACTGGCTCTCTTCCTCCAACTGGACACAGAGTCCATTACATTTGTGATATTACAGCTCTCTGAATAACTAAAATACTGAGATGTATACGTGATGTCATTTTCATGATGATAGGAGCTAAAGCACATTATTAAACATGTGTTTCATGAGCCTCGTGCTCATGACAAGCATTTATCTTTTGTCGAAATTTGTCGCTGCGTTTTTAGCTGTGTTGTTATTTTCTCTTTCTGTTTTATATTCAATATATATTGGTGCGCCCAAGAGTCCTTGCTTTTCTTTCCCCAAGTAACCGATCGCCATACAATCAGCTCTGTAACAGACGTTAAGCCATCTGTAAGCTTAGCTACCGATTCTTCAAAACGTTTAAAGAACATTGAAATATCTTCGTAGTACATGTTTAATTATTCTATCCTTCACGACACTCCCAGTGAAGAATATAGATTATTTAAATGAAGTTAAAGTTTTATGTGTATAATTTAACAAACCTTCACGACACTCCCAGTGAAGAATATAGATTATTTAAATGAAGTTAAAGTTTTATGTGTATAATTTAACAAACATATTTTGCTGCATTTCACCTTAAAAATTATATTGTCATCATATGTAAATACGCGCTTTATAAAGTGACCCAGGTTGTGAGATATTATAACTGTAGTGCAAGTTTACAGTGTGGTGATTGTACTTATAAGTACAAACCGTTCTACAAGGAGCAATTGATTGAGTGCATTTAAAGTTCTTGGGATTAAACTGTTTCTGAACCACGAGGTCTGTACAGGAAAGGCTTTAAAACGTTTTGCAGTGGCTGAGACAGCGTGTCCTTAAAGCTGTATACCGATAATTCTCTTTCCGATCAGCTGCTGCTGTGATTCACACTCAGATACAGTGATATAAATACTCCGAGTCGTGCAGTGAGAGCAATATGGAAAAAGATGATCCGCTGTGGCAACTCCTAACGGGAGGAGCTGAAAGAAGAAGAAGAAGAAGAAGAAGAAGTGAGAGTAACAACGCTAAAGCAATTATGGTATTTGGAATACTATGGCTGTTCCCTGGACCATTATATTGTTACGAGTTAATTACAATCAGATGCGTTACACTAATAAACAATATGCGGTTAGTTTCTGTGTATTTATAAAGCCGCGTCATGAAAATAATGAGTAATCACACAAGAACAGTACCATTGCTTTGACGCTGGGTGCCGCCAGTTTGCAAAACCGAGCGGAGAACTTGCGTACGACAAGGCATGAGGTACCATGGAAAAGTGCGTGGCTTTACGCCAAGTGTAGGTTTTATACATCGCGATTTGAACGTGGAAAAGTTCTTACGCAACATTTCTGTGCGTACGCACTGTTTATACATGAGGCCCCAGGTCACTATTGTAAAAAGTTTGGAAGGCTTAAGAGACGAAACCCATATATGGAATTGAAGCCTTGGCCAGTTAGCGAAAATGGAACAGCATAGAAAGATTACAAATTCCATAAGGGGGCCAGTAATAGGAAAAGTAAGGAGATAATAAGGGTTCCCATGGAAACTAAAGGCCTGGTCAGACAGGAGTAAAAAAGGGAGTCAGGAGAGTTTGGGAGGAAACCATCCACCCAGTCATAGACCAATCAAAATAGGCCAAACAGACACAAAGAGGAATAATAGACAGTAAACCAGGTGCAGAATGAGCTAATTGAATGAGCCAAAATGATAAGAAATTGTTATAAAAACTTCAATGGCTGTAATGATCGGCGTTTAATCACATTCGGCCGAATTGGGTTGAGTCCGTGTTGTTGATTTATTGCAATAAATTCTTAAAACTCTGTCTGTCTATCTCGAGTCCTAATAGCCTTTATTTTTAGGTAAAAAGCCTTCTGATGATGAATTTTTCGCCATGACAAGTGCAACTCAAGGATTAAATAAATGCAACATAAAGCTGAAAGCTCAAGAGGTCTCTGCCCCATCTTAAAGAAGATACCTTTTATTTTTCCATGGTTAATATGAGGTAAACGAGTAACAAACACCCCTGCAGAAAGTGGGGATAAACTATTGGGAAAGCCCATACATCCCTACTATGAAGCTGTGCTAAGATCAATTGGATAATCTGCAAAGCACCCCTCTCAACAAAAGGGTGTTCAGAATAATGGGACAATTGATACGAGTCAGGAATTTCTGGTGGTATTAGTTAATTGGAGGAGTAAAACATTTCTGCATATTAACACTAGAATTACCAGAGCCTACAAAAAAACTAAAAAGTCTGTCCCACCTTAAATCACTTCTCACCTCTCCGTCAGCGTCCTTTGTCCTGTAAATGTGTGAATAAGCACCAAACAGCAAGCAGCCTGCTATCACATCCCCCCACCCCTCACAGTTTTCCCAGCTCAAGTCTGTTTACCTGTGTATCAGTTGCTTAGAGTTGTATAGAGTGAGAAGTCAAGCAAAATTACACCTTTTATAAATACTATATCGTTATTTGGAACACTTGGATTTCATGTGCATTCCGTGTCTACAACGATCTATGCACAGTAAACACATCATTAAAACAGAAACGTTTTTCATGTTTTAGTAATAATTGACAAAATGTAGACATGAAGTGCATAATGTGTGAAGCCTGAAGTCCAAATATCAAAGAAACACTTTCACAAAAGGTACAAATATAACAGAACAAGTGCGCTTTTATTCAAAAATATAACTGCAGACAGAATCAAAAGGTCACGAGTTCGATCCCACACAACTCCGTTTTAAAGTTTTGAGAAATTAACTGCTCTTATTCTTACTATTTTAGAATAAAAATAAACATTTCATTTCAGTCTGTAAGAGCCAGTGTAATTTATGATACATGTAAAGGTTAGCTTTGGTTTTTTTTTTTATTCAGTTTCATTCTCTACTGTTTTCACATAAAGACGTGCTATAGCTCTGCAGTCTACTTGTAACTGCATTCTCGTACCAATGCTTGCGAACTGAAGTGTCTGCGTGCACTTTTCATGGCATTACACATGTATTTTTTGACCATGCCCGTTCGGTAAATAAGATTAGATCTGGCTTTTATGTAAGTAACATATAAATATTAATGTTTTGGGAACATGCACCGTCCTTTGTTACCTATTTACCTTTATTTACAGTATTTACATACTTCCTATAGTGTAAAGTCACAAGTGCAAAGCTTCCCATGAACATATACAAAGTACAGCGATGGCAAAAATGCATTCTTGATCCGATGTAGCATCATTGTCATCATTTCAGTTCACCTCTCTTATAGCGCGTCTATGTGAAAACAGCAGTGTCAAATGCGGGAGTGCTTTGGGGACTTGGGATCGTGTACGTGGCTGACAGAATAAAAAAAAGCTAACCTTTAAATAAATAAAATAATATTACACCGGCTGTTACAGAATGGAATCAAATGTATGTTTTTATTCTAAAATAGTAAGAATAAGAGCAGTTCACTTCTCAAAACGGAGTTGTGCGGGATCGAACTCATGACCTTTTGCTTCCCACTCAGCAGCTGATACCATTGTGCCACAGAGGCAGCCATCGTAAATGTGTGTCAATGTCGCATGCTAACACAGCTTTTTTTATTACTGCTACGCCACTGAAGCTGTTGTCTTTTCCTTGAACCTTTTGTGAAAGTGTTTATTTGATCTTTGGACTTCAGGTTTCATACATTATATAGTTTATGCCTACATTTTGAGAGAGAAACTGTATTTCGATTCTCAGTATGTTCTGCACATATAGTGAATTGACAATAAAAGGCTATTTGATTTGATTATGATTTATTTAAAATAAGACACCCGTAATTATGTAAAAGTACCATTATTGTTTATGCCTACATTTTGTCATTTACTACTAAAATATGAAAAACATTTCAATGTGTATACACAGATTACTGTAGAAATGGAACAACCATGAAATGTGTGTGTTCCAAATAACGATCTATTATTTTCACTCTAAAACTCCACTTCACTCCCAGATAATCAATCAAGACATGAGCTGGGAGAGGTTTGTGCACATTCTAAATCAGTGGGGGGATAGAATAGCCAGCTGTTTGCAGCTTGTCTTTATCGGCACATTTAAAGGACAAAAGACACTTGGTGGATAGGTGCGAACGGATTTAAGGTGGGCCGGATCTACAAGTTTTTTTGTAGGCTTTGGTAATTCTAGTGTTAAGAGTCAGATGTTTGGTCTCGTCCGATGCCAGAGATGGACATCTGAAGTGGAGCTCTGCTAGCAGTGGTGTTATTTTTTATATTATTTGCTTAGTATTCTGAGATATCCTGTATTTATTCAACCCGAGAGGGACTGCTACGGTATATGTAAGCACATATAAACATGGCCAACAAGAAGGGGGGTTCGAAAGAATCGAAAACTAAAGCTACATCCAAGCTACGATCAGCAAGCCCCAGTTCAAAATATGGCCTATCAGACACAGACCTGGATCAGATGGGCGAAAGCACAGACTCCTCGGGACCACAGTCCGCTACATCGTCGCCGGCTGAGAGCGAAAAGGGGAGAGAAGGTGCGATCATGAGGGCAGATGTGGATAGCTTGCCGACTGGAGAAGATTACCTGAAACTGGAAAGGGCCGGGAAGTCCGCGGCTTCAATTACGCAATTACGCAAGCCGGGAGCAGCGGGGACACCGGCTTCAGCAAAGTCTGCTGCTTCATCTACGGTACAAGAAGGCACAATTGAACTATCTGAACTGGAGGTGTTGCTCACTGAGCTCACGCAAGATATAAAGAGAAGCAAGAAGGCTAATGAGAAAACAACGGCAAAGGAACTTGAGAGACTGAAACAGGAATTGAAACAGGAGATGAAACAGGCCAATGAATGGCTGCGACAGGAATTCCAACAGGCAAATGAAAGGCTGCGACAGGAATTCCAACAGGCAAATGAAACGCTGCGTCAAGAGGTGCAACTTGAGCTTCGACAGGTGCATTCAGGAAAACTCGGTTAAACTGAGCTCGCTTACTCATCAATTGGAGGATTTCAAGGAGACATTCACAAATCGGATTGAAATTGCCGAACATTTAGCTGCCAGTGCCGAGGAAAGAGCAGTAAATGTCAGTTCCGAATGCAAAAAACTCGGAGAAAAGCTTGGAGACAGACTGGCTGCTTTAGAAGATGGGAGTAGAAGGTATAATGTCAGAATTGAAGGTCTGCCGGAGAATCAAGAAAGTTCAAACCCTGTGAAATTTGCAGCTGAAATTTTTTCTAAAATAATCGGGGGCGACTTTAAAGCAGAATCTGAGATAGCAGATATATATATATATATATATATATATATATATATATATATATATATATATATATATATATATATATATATATATATATATAGCAGAGATATATATATATATTGTGGCCTCTGGCCCGGACACAGGCAGACGGACATCATATTTTCACCACACACCTTTAATTACCAATAATATTTACAATGTAACGTGCACTCACAACCCCAGTGCTTCCAGCTCCGATTCCCCCAGTGTCCAGGCCACACAGTCCTGTGCCTTTCTTTCTCCTGGCCGCCTCCAGTCCTCTTCCACCCGACTTCCGCCAATGACTGGAGGGAGGTGGCCCCTTTTATGGGAACCCGGATGGGCTCCAGCTGCTTCCCGGCAATCAGTCCTAGCCACACCCCAGTGTGGCGGAAATGCCGGATGCGCACCCGGAAGCCGTCCGGGTGTCCCCTGTCGTCTTCCCCCCCCAGCACTTCCTGGTGTGGCGGAAGTGCTGGGCTCCAGGGTTTCTCAGGCACCTGGGCGCCGCCTGGCGGTGGCCACGGGCCCCTACAGGGTTGGACTTCCAAGCCCTTTACCCGTGGCCCCCAACATAACCAGGACGGATGCATATACATAGTCAACATCGGAGTATATAAACTCATTCCTGAATATATAAACTCAAAGTCAAAATATATTGATTGAAACTACTCTGAACTGAAGTAAGTTAACAAAAACGTATTCAGAAAAATAAATTAAAAAAACACTGTTCGGTTAATGTTTTGAAAATGATGCATTTGCCCTGCCCAGGATTGGTTCCTGCCTTGCACCCAGTGTTGGCTGGGATTGGCTCCAGCAGACCCCCGTGACCCTGTGGTCGGATTCAACGGGTTGGGAAATGGATGGATATTGCAGCACTGACTTTGTATATTCCGACGATGACTTTATATATTGAAGTTTTGACTTTATATATTCCAGCTCTTACTTTATATTGTGAGCTGGAGGGCTTCGCTATTACGTGTGGGGACGAAACTTCACTTTGGTAACTGATCATGCTCCACTTCAATGGTCATACCGACAGAAAGATACAAACTCTCGCCTCATGAGATGGTTTCTGGGCTTACAACTTTTACCGTTTCACAGTAAAACATCGACCAGGTTCTGAACACGTCAACGCAAACGTATTATCAAGACTAAATGAACCTGGTACAGAGAGTCGCTTGATTCACGGAAATGTGAATAAAGCTGAGGGGAAGGGTGTGAGCTGAAGGGCTGATCGCACCCCAAAAAGATACAGACGCCTCTGGGAAAACCACAACCCCTGAAACACAGACTACCCTCACATTGCTCCTTACTTTCTCACTTGCACTATAACGCGTAATGCAAACCTCGTGCGATACTCCGCTAACTTAAAAGCCTTGTGCAGTGCCTGTCAGTTGAAAATTGATTGTTTGCTTGCTTTTATCGCTCTCTCTCTCTGCTCCTAGCGGAACTGTCATCTCTGACTTGTCATGGAGCACGTTTAAGCTAATGTGTTTGCAGTGTTTGAATAAAAATCCTTCTTGTTTCTACGACCTCCTGTGTCTCTGTGCAAATCTGTGACCCAAGCGTGACAATATATTCCGACGCTGACTTTATATATTCAAGATTTGACTTTATATATTCCAGCTGAGTTTATATATTCCGACGCTGACTTTATATATTTAAGTTTTGACTTTAGGTGGCAGTGTGACGAAGTTGCTTCGGAAGACAGCGTTAGCCGCGGAGCTCAGCTCAGAGCGAAATGAGGTAAATGGGAGGGGATATGATGACGTGACTCCTCCACCCGCCTTAACTGTCAATCCCCCACAAACACAGTCTCTCGGAATTTGCATAAGCACACCCCTTCACCTGCAATTTTAACTTAGTTACAAAGTGATCAAAACTCTCGTTTATATCCTGCGTCCTCTCATTAAACTTGTATCCCGCATTACCCGTGGGCATGAAAAACGCCAGCGGCAGCCTGTCTATTAACTTTATTTAAAGTTTAGGTTTATACCTTGCTTTGTTTCCGAAGTAGCTGCACTGATGAATATGGTAGTATATGTCACTCGCTCGCTTCTTATTGTTTCACTGCCTTCTCAATTATATAATGCATGTTTTCTTCAGCGCATTTTGGAGCTCTTTCTGGTTTTCTACATAGTGTGTTGACAGTCAGTTCACGTGATTATGTGGGCGGTGTGATGATGTCACACGAAACTCCGCCCCCCCACGGCTTTCAAGCTCAACTCCATTACAGGAAATGGAGAAAAATACCTTCCAGTTATGACCATTACGCGTAGAATTTCGAAATGAAACCTGCCCAACTTTTGTAAGGAAGCTGTAAGGAATGAGCCTGCCAAATTTCAGCCTTCTACCTACACAGGAAGTTGGAGAATTAGTGATGAGTCAGTGAGTGAGTCAGTGAGTGAGTCAGTCAGTCAGTGAGGGCTTTGCCTTTTATTAGTATAGATTATTACTTAGTATTACTCGGGCGCTATCTGTTTATGTTTTATTGTGCCTAATTACTTTTTCCTCCTTTTTTTTTCTCTTTTTCTTTGCTAATTATCTCATCTCTACCCTAAACGCGACTGTTCAATATCATACCCTTGGTTTACTGTTATTGCTATTACTGCATTAAGACTTGTTATGCTTATTTTGGACATATCTTTAACACCATCACCTGGGTTTATTATCTGGGTGTATCATCTTAATGCACTAAAATTGCTGAAGACTATATATATTTTTTAAGTGCAAAATTCTTTTTTTTTTCTCTTTTTATTTCTCTTTTAAAGACTATATTGGTAACAGGTATCTCTATCTTTTAACCCTAAAGTGCCACTGCATGGGAGCTTGTTGTGCTTTGGACGTGCTCTGTCTCTGGGTATGTCAGAGGACTGCGACTGCGTGAAGTGGGTTTTAGCCTCACTTGGGGAGGCAAAAAGGGAGGGTGGGGGGTTAAGGGGGGAGAGAAAGAGAGCAGGCTTGATCTATACCTAATTTATCCTCTCAATCTTTATAATTATAACTATCAACGTAATAATAAGCTGCATGGCAACAACTCTTGGGGAAATAGGAAATTAAGACCTAAACTATCTCACTTCCAGTTAAGACTATAAAATGACATCAAAAACTCAGAATCAGTGTCTCCATGATGGAACAGTTAACTTCATAAGCTGGAATGTTAAAGGCCTGAATCACGAATTAAAGAGAAAGAAAGTACTTTCTCACCTAACAGGTCTAAATGCTAAGATAGTATTTTTACAGGAAACCCACTTACTAAGCAAGGATCAGTTCCGGCTGCAAAAAGACTGGACTGGTCAAATGTTCCATTCTAGTTTTACGAAGAAAACTAGAGGTGTGGGAATTCTCATACATAGAACAGTACCATTTGTAGCATCAGATGTAGTATTGAATCCTGAAGGGAGATATGTAATGGTCATGGGAGACTTATCTAACTGTAAAATGATTTTGATAAATGTTTATGCACCTAATATTGATGATAAGGAATTTATACAAAATTTATTTGCATCCATTCCCAATCTGAACACTCATAAAGTTATAATGGCTGGGGACTTTAATTGTGTTTTAAATCCACTTTTAGATAGGACTTCCTCCACAGGGGGAACGGCAACTAACGGGGTGGGGATCGATTTGTTCTTAACTCAATTCTTCTTATTGTAAAAACTTTATTGCTGTGTATGGATTGTAATAAAATTAATAAAAAAAAAAAAAAAAGAGTCAGATGACGTGATGTTTTAGATAAGGTGATGTAATTAGAGAAAAGAATAAAAGCAGATGAATTGTTTAATTAATGGCTCACTGCATGGACTGAGACATACAATACAATACAATATAATTTATTTTTGTATAGCCAAAAATCACTCAAGAAGTGCGCAATGGGCTTTAACAGGCCCCGCCTCTTGACAGCCCCCCAGCCTTGACTCTCTAAGAAGACAAGAAAAAACTCTCAAAAATAACCCTTGTAAGGAAAAAAATTAAGAAACCTTGGGAAAGTCAGTTCAAAGAGAGACCCCTTTCCAGGTAGGTTGGGCATGTAGTGGGTGTCAAAAAGAAGGGTTTCAATACAATACAATACAATACAATACAATACAATACACAGAACAGAACAAATCCTCAATACAGTATAAAAATAAAAATTTTAGAAGTACGGAGCAGAATTTAACAGTAGATGATATCATCCATCAAGCTGCCTCCCCCATTTGGCCATTCCACAGCTGAAATAGCACTAATAGGACCCCTCTTTCCCATGATTCCTGCGATCCTCCATCAGTGATGACTTTACCTTAGGCAGGCAAAACAACTTGGCAGGTGGGCCGTGGCACCAAGTGCCACATTTGAGTACCGAGAAGAGAAACAGAATAAATGAGGGTTAGTATCCAATTATAACTATCATGTCACTTATGTTTTAGTGCCAATGACTAACAACAGAGATGCAGGCTGTACAGTTAATCAGCAGCTCTAGTCAGGATCTGCTAAACTGAAGTAGTGAGTCTTCAGCCGGGATTTAAAAGCTGAGACTGAAGGGGTATCTCTTATAGTAGAAGCCAGTCCATTCCACAGTTTAGGAGCCCTGTAACTAAAAGCTCGACCTCCCACTGTTATTTTAGTAATCCTTGGAATCATAAGCAGACCAGCTTCTTGAGATCTTAATGTGCGCGCTGGTTTGCAAGTCATGATAAATTCAGACAAGTAAGCCGGACCTTGGCCATTTAATGCTTTATATGTTAAAAGGAGGATTTTGAAATCTGCCCTAAACTTAACCGGGAGCCAGTGTAAGAACATGTGTGCATAACTCTGTGCAAATAAAGAAATGGTCTGCATTCTCACTTTGACTCCATGACTGCCTTCTTTGTAGACAAAGGAAAGTTTTTTCCACAACACTGCAAGGTTCTCTTGTATATGTAACCAGTCTCCATCGCACGCACCGTACTGCTGTGTCCTGGCCTTTGGATTCGGTTAAACCTCAAAGCTTCTGCATTGTGATATATATGCAACATGCTGTACAAACCGCCACGAAAGAATACTGCTAACACCCTTTAGTTCTTGATGTTTTCTCTTTTTTCAAAAATGCTCTGAAATATTAAACAGAGAACATAAAAAGTGACAATTTAAGCTCTGTGATTCCTCCTCCTCTCACAGTAACACAACGAATACTGCTCAATCTAAATTGCAACGACATACATAACCATGCATAGCTCAATATACAAATAAAAAAAATAACATACCTGAAATATTAAACAGAGAACATAAAAGTGACAATTCAAGCTCTGTGATTCCTCCTATTAACAAAAGAAAACCATGTGGAAAGGCTGTTGAACATTTACATTAACACATAACCAAAATTAATAGAAAGCATTCAAAACATTTCAAAACAACAACTGTATACAACAAAAATCATATTACAATTACTGTCATATACAAAAAAAATGAACTCAAACAATTTAAATTAATTTAAATAATTTTACCATACAGAGAATAACAGCATGCTTACCTCCTCTCACAGTAACACAATAAATACTGGGAGAGGCTCACACTGATGACGTCACATAACACAACAAACAGAGTAGGTAAATACAACAGGACCACAACAGGAAAACATACAACACAATGAATGTTATCAGGATTTGGTGAAGCTCCAAACAACTACATTTTTTATTTTATACACCTGTTACATATAGATTTTCACACATGTGTGGATGGGAAGCAGCTAAAGGGCTTGAGTAAGGGCAGTTCCGAGACATACTGGGATGTGGCAGAGTGCACTGACTCTTTTTCTCCCTTGCCTGCAGACCATTCACGGGAGATCGCACCTGGTCCTCTTGACGTCACTTCCGGGACCGAGCCAATGGAAGGAGACCTTGCCGCCTCCAGACCCTGTGATGTCACATTCAGGCTCGCACCAATGGCAGAAGACCTTCATGAGCCCGACCCCTTTGACTTCACTTCCTGTCTTCCCCTTTAAAAGCCTCCACCTTTTCCCTATTCCCTCAGTTCTGTTTTGGACTCGGTTTTGTGCACAGCAGTGCTGTATTCATTTGATCAACTTTGCAGCCAGGAAATCAATCACGTGTGGCTGTCCCAAACCTTTTCATGACTCATATGTCTTGTTTTTGCGACAAGATATAGAACTGATACTCTGTATGTTCAATTTCCTCAAAATAACTATTCATGGTGGCTCCAAAATCGGTACTGACCCCTACTCTCTTTTCTGTTTCTTTTTCTGGTTTCTTTGTGGTGGTGGCCTGCGCCGCCACCACCACCTACTTAAAGCTTCATGATGCTCCAACAATGATGGACGGATTAAAAGGCAGAAGTCTACGTGACCATCATCATCATCAAGCCCTTCCGTGAGAATCCTAAATCCAAAGAGGACTGTTTCATTTATGTTAGGTAGAATGCCCAGAGGGGACTGGGCGGTCTCATGGTCTGGAATCCCTGCAGATTTTATTTTTTCTCCAGCCGTCTGGAGTTTTTTTGTTTTTTCTGTCCCCCCTGGCCATTGAACCTTACTCTTATTCGATGTTAATTAATGTTGATTTATTTTGTTTTATAATTGTGTCTTTCATTTTTCTATTCTTTAATATGTAAAGCACTTTGAGCTACTGTTTGTATGAAAATGTGCTATATAAATAAATGTTGTTGTTGTTGTTGTTGAACTGACTTGCTTGTGTCCTGTATCTCTTAGTATGATACAGAATGGGTTAGATTTATAATCTTTAGAAATAAACTGTATTGTTAGAAGATTAGATTTTATAAATTATTCTCTACTAACAACACATTGTTTGCTTAAACTTTTTATTTCATTTGTCTGTTGTAGTGTAGCTTAATAACGCAGTCTATGCTAACATCTCAATATATATATATTGTACAGTAAAAATAGTTTTCTTTATCATTTATCTCTTGAACATGCAATTATTTATGTCTCTATTAAGAAGGCCAAAGGAACAATGAGATAAATTTTACAAATCACAAAACTTTTATTTTTCTTATGCTAAAACATTTGTATATACATTTCTGTGTGAAGCACTGCTTACCCAACTTCAACTTGTTACTTAAAATCCAGCAGATAAGAGCATCTGTTCCATCACAAGCTTTGTAGTAGAATTTTCTCCTTTTCTGCCAAAGCTTCACATATTGCATATCAGCCAACCTGAAAGTGACAAAAGGACTATAAATAGGATAAGAATTCAAAGAAGAAACACCCTAAAGGCTTTTTTGTATATTTACACCTAAGAGAACTGAATTATTACTGCATTAAAACTTCAGAGTTATGTCTGCTGTGATAACGTTTAAGTTGAAAAATAACTGCTTATGACACACAGAATTAATGTAAGTTTTAAGTGTTATGACTGCTGACATTTACTGAATGGGGCATGAGCATGAGCGCTCTAAGGCTTTTACACATACTATACTTTTTAATGCATAAGCAAAATTTTTTCCTTAAAAATATCTGATAATGTAGATGCATAATTGGACATCTCAAAGGAATTTCATAATATCTCAAATTGCATCCAGGTCCTTCTACAACTTCTAAATACCTTTAAAGATGCATTTTGAGATATCTCCAAAGTGTGTGTGTAGCCACCAAAGTATAAGGTGAGATCAAGCACAGGTAAAACACATGCTAAAAGAAATCTCTCAGTCCAAAAGTTAATTTTAAAAATATTTAGTGAAATTTAAAAGCAAACAATCCACACAAGAATAAAGAAAAAAGTAGTTACACACGTAGAATAAAAGGCAAAAAAAGAAAAAAATGTATCTTCTCTAAACTTAGCTTTTCTTGAGAAACTTTAGTTACAAATTCAATAAGAATGGTCTTTAATACCTCAGTGATCTTCATGTACAGCCTACAATAATACAAACTGTGTTTCCTTTTGTGTCTGCTTCATCATGACACATTGCTATTGCTCTATCCACTGAGCTGCTGCCACTATTTATTTTTCTTTCTTTTATTTGTGACTCCCTAGGAGAGACCACTAAATGGAATGTTTTTGTGGTTCTCTACTTTAATCAGTAATACCTCATGTTCACATTCACTAAGTTTTATTTTTTGTGTTTTCCATAAGTTGAACAAAAATGTTACTCAGGAACATAGCCAAATTTATATGGTTATCTGATAATGAATATTAAAAAAAGGCATTTTTTTAACCCATACATGGTTACTGGTGAGAGGTAATGGAGAAGAGATTTAAGATTTATAAAGAAACTTGGCATGGTTAATGGCATACGTTGAGTTTTATAAACACTGTTTTTGCCTTTGGAGTGAAAGCAACATTTTAGTTTTCAATCTATACATGAGCCCTGGGGCACAAGAGTACCAAAAAAATCTCCCCATCATAAGTGCTGCTACTTACAAAAATGTAAGTACCCACCACAAAAGTTTTAAGGCTGTATGCTTGATTGGGTGAAATATTTTTGTCCTCCACTTGCACCACAAATGAAACGCATCATGACTGAGCTAATCCACTCTGCCTTGAATTAAAGTCACCTCACAGAGTATGAATCAATGTTTTCTCACGTCTGTGATATTTTTTCTAGGTGACATAAGAGTGTACAATCAATGAACAGCTTCCATATACTATATAGTGTAAGCGATATGTAAACTGATATACCATACTTTCACCATCCATTTTTGACATTATGAAGAGCTTCTTATTAACAGATGTTTCTAATACTTTAATACTAGCTTTGAAGATAGACCCAGTCAAAAAACGATATAATATTTAAGAGAGAATGAGGTTCTAATAATACCTCAAAATGTACAATACAATACACTACAGTTTATTTTTGTATAGCCCAAAATCACACAGGAAGTGCCGCAATGGGCTTTAACAGGCCCTGCCTTTTGACAGCCCCCAAGCCTTGATCCTCGGCCAGAATCTCTAGACTTATTAAGGAACGAGTATCCATCTGGTGACGCCTCAGCTAGGGGAACAGTGTCACATTTACTAAGCCAGGTTTCAGTAAGAAGACACAGATCAGATTTTGTACTTAATATGATATCATTTACCAAAACAGCTTTAGTGCCAAGAGAGCGAATGTTCAATAAACAGCATTTAAAACTGCATGGTTCTTTCTGAACTGGTGATATATTTTTTGTTTTAATTTGAAGTAAATTTCTATTACAGATGCCCCTGGTGGATGGTCTGGTTTTATCCCTTGGTCTAATTATACACCTTATTTTTTGGTTATCAATTAATTTAAGGTTTGTATCAAGACTAAATTTATTGGATGCCCCACAACAGGGATTATGGCTAACAGCTTCAGGAAAATAACAGGTGGGATAAACAACAGCCTGTGATTTAAGATCACATGACTGCAACCTGGATGGTGCTCTAATCAGCCAACCAGGCAGTTTTGCTGCCATATTTTTGGATAATACATAAGATCCCCTCCAGTTAGGATGAAGACCATCTCTTCTGAAAAATCCAGGCCTTTCCCAAAAATCATCCCAATTGTTCACAAATGCTATGCTTTTCTTTGCACACCAGGTTTCTAGCCAGCAGTGAAAGGAATGCTATCTGCTATAAATCACATCCCCTCTATATAATCTTGGTAAGGGACCAGATACAATTAAATTCCAACATTTTATTTTAGCTTTGGTGCATAGAGAGATGAAATTCCGCTTTAATACCTCAGATTGCTGTAAATAAATATCATTAGTGCCGACATGCAGCAATAAGGTAGATACTTCATCATCGGCGATGCAGCCTCTATGCCAGAAATCTTGGCCCCTGCGAGGCACTTAAAATTAACTGCTGGTTTAACATAGTTTGGAATTCTAACATTCCGCACTATGGAATCGCCAATTATGAGCACTTTATTATTCTCAGTTTCCACAGGCGCGCTGCGGAGAGCTGAGAATCTGTTCTGGGTCCGAATTGGTGACCTGGGTGCCGGGGGACTACATTTTGGATTCTTAGACCCCCGTCTTACTGTTACCCACTCGCCCTGTGGCTGAATTGGTGCTGCTGACTACAGTGGGACCTGGAGAGACTGAAGCCGAATCAGAAGTAGGTGTTCTAGGAAAAATAAAATAATACAGGGACAATTAGGATAAATTAGACCTGGAGTGCCCCAGCCCAAAAGAAGGCATAGAGAGTCTCATTAGAATTTGCACGGTTCCCTGCTATGAATTGTATTAAACAGGCCTCTGTGGGGTTTCCTGGAATTTTAAATATCATGAGGACTGCAATGACATCTTGGGCTGCTTGGGCTATATAAAAGTGGATGTCCCCAGGAGTGACCCTGAAGTGATCAAACCAGAAACAATTCCACGAATAGACTTTAAAGTCAAATGGCAGAAAAAAAAGTGGCCAGTGAAAAATATTTGTAAAGTTTTACTTGAAGGGTATCATTCATGCACACATCCCTATGTCCTGGGTATGACGTTAAACTGCATCTGGCCCTGCAAGTGGTCCTCCAACTCATTGAAGTGGCGAAAGACATTGGTAACTGCACTGCTGCAACAAAATTCGATGTGTCTGAGAAACTGTTGCAAGATTGGAGGAAGCAAGAAGATGTAAAAGAAACAAAATGTAAGGGTCGCATTTTTGAACTGGCGTATAAGTCAGGGTCTAATTTTATGATTGATTTTTTGGGTTTTATACAAGAGTATATACAGTACTTGATATCATTTTGATGGAACATGATGAATTTTCATAAAATGCATTAAAGCATTTATTAAACATGTGGGGGCACGGTGGCACAGCAGTAATGGTGAGCTGGCACCCCTTCCAGGGATTGTTCCTGCCTCCTGCAAGATACTTGCTGGGACATGCATGATCCTGGATGGAATAATTTATTGCAGCAGTACTGTGTCAAACGTGCCTCTCACCAATTCTTGTTATTTCATTTTCTTTCTCCACATAACCAATCACCACACAATAAACGTCCATAATATATGTAAAATCAGCTGTAAGCTTAGAACGCTGATTCTTCAAAACTTTTAAGGAACATTGACAAATCTTTGTTATAGATCCAAGCAAGCATATAGCGTAAGGCAGGAAATATCCTTGGAAAGGGAGCCAGCTCATTGCTACCACTGAGCCACCATGCCCCCAGATGTTTAATTATTAACAGTATACATTATTTAAATGAAGTTAACAATTTATCTGTAAAATGTAATATTAATGCATTTAATCATAAAAATTGTATCAAGTATATATCTTAGTATTCTAGTAATATACAACTCCAAGAGGATAACTCTTTGAAATCTAAACATCTGTAAATACACACTCTTTTCTATTGAACTGAATTGAAATAATTTATTGTCATTGTATGGTACAATATAATTCAATATGCAACTCCTTCATAAACTTATTTTCCTATAAAATGATAAAAAAAAATAATATGATCAAAAACAATGAAAATTATACAATACAAAAACATAAGTACAATACACATGTACATGTAATGCAGATAGTGCAAGTGGTTCATAAAGAGGCTCAGGTTGTGCAATATTACAGTTGTAGTGCAAGTTTACAGTGAGGTAATTGTAACTATAAATACAAACAGTTCTACCAGGAGCACTTGGTTGACTGAGTGAATTTATAGCTCTTGTGATGAAGCTGTTTCTGAGTCTCGGGGTCCATGCAGGAAAGTTTCTGAAGTGTATGCCAGAAGAGAGAAGTTCAAATAGATTGTGGCATGGGTGAATGGAATCCATGTAGATGCTGGTGGCTTTCCTCAGGGAGCATGTACCATAAATGTCCTCCAGGGTTGGAAGGTGTATCCCGATAATCCTCTGCAATCTCGACACAAGCCGCAATGGGTTACAATACTCTCAGTGGTGCACTAAGAATAACAACACTAAAACAGCTATTGTATTTGGAATTGTTTGGCCATTCTATACACCTTTATATTGTTACAGAATAATTACAATCAAGTGCCTTAAATTTGTAAACAATATGCAATTCATTTCAGTGTATTTGATAAAGCCCGCATCATGGATGTGAATCTTAAAAAAAGGGGAAACAACACAGGAACAGTAGCACTGCTTTGACACTGGGAGCCGCCCATTTGCAACACCAAGCAGAAATATGTGCACACACGGTCTGAACCTGCCATGAAAATGTGTTACTTTACGCCAAGTTTAATTTTTATACATCACAAAGTGAGCATTGAAACAGGATTAAGCAACGTTTTTGTGTGTATGCACCATTTATACATTAGGCCCAATGACACTTACAGACAGGCCAGGAATAGGCTAAACAATGCAATCAGAGATGTTAAATGGAATTACAAAAATAAGCTGGAGCTTCTGTTTTCAGCAAACAATAGCTCCTCTGTATGGAGAAGCTTTCAGTCTGTTACTAATTACATAAAGCCATTTTTCAGGGCTTGCTCAAATTCATCCATTCCTGATAAACTTAACAAGTTCTGAACAAGGTGCAGAGAACTTTCATCCCCTCAGCCCCTTCACCTCTGAAGTGGTTTTAAAACTAGACACTTCTTCACAAAAGTCTCTCCCCTCTTCTTCCTTTTCTATCAAAGAATATGATGTCTGGAAGCTGTTTGCAACACAGAACTGCAAAACGTCAGCTGGTCCCGATTCTGACTTACCTGCAACAGTCAAACACTGTGCCTGGCAGCAAGGTCCTCTCTTCACTGACATCTTTAACCAGTTTCTTGCACAGTGCGCTGTATCAGATTGCTTTGAATCATCAGTTATTGTCCCTGTTCCCAAAAATGATAAAACAAGTTGCCTCAGTAATTGCAGGCCTATTGCTCTTACATCAGTTTTAATGAAAATGCTTCAATGACTTGTTCCAACCCATCTGAAGTCTGTTACTGCTACTGATCTCGACCCTCTTCAGTTTGCATATGGAGCAAACAGATCTGTGGAAGATGCCATCAACATGAGCCTTCACTTTGTGCTGGAGCATCTGAACTGTAAAGGATCTTATGCCAGAATTCTGTTTGTTGACTTTAGTTCAGCTTTTAACACCATTGTCCCTGAGCTGTTGTTAACTAAACTTCTACAGATTGATCAGAATCCTTCCATCTGTAAATGGATTTACAGTTTTTTGATAAACTGGATACAATACATTCCTGCTGGATCCCACCTCTCAGACTCTCTATATTACTAGAGGTGCCCCTCAAGGTTGTACTTCCCCCCTACTGTACTCCTTGTATTGATCTAATTACTAATGGCAACGAAGCACCTTATAGAAAAGAGATAATCATCTTGTGTCTTGGTGTGCTTCCAACAACCTAGTGTTTAATACCTTCGAGACAGTGGAAATGGTCATTGAGTTTTGCAAACAGCGGCTACAACCTGTCCCACTAAAAATTAACAATTCTGCAGTCAATATGGTGGAATCCTTCAAATTGTTTGGGCACAACAATCGCAAACATTCTCAGCTTGGACATTAACACAACTTCCATCACTAAAAAGGCACAACAGCAATTGTGCCTCTTATGTCAACTTTTATGTCAAACCTGATGCTTATTTTTTACCACAACAGAAATGTGCTGACAGTACTCCATCATTATATTCAGAAGTTACATATGGTGTTCCATAGGGCTCAGTACTTTTACAGTTGTAATGTACTACTTACAGAAGGAAGTTAGATCCGTAATTTGTACATTTTTATTGAGGCCTTTTCAAATAAAGAAAAGTGCTAGCCGCTTTGAATAAATGTGACCTGACTCCTGTGGTAGCCGAGAGTGTTGGAAAAACTGAGAGCAAAGTAGAGAGAGATTGTGTGGGTCAGTGGCTGATTTGTTTTTTATATTGACGGAGTCTTATTGGTTCTGTTAAGAAGTTGGGCTGCAACAGAGCCTAAATTTTTTTTTTTGACTTTATAATTTTTTTAATTTTATTTATTTATTTACTTATTTCTTTTTTTCTTCACTGTATATATGGTTGCACCCTAAGACAGATGAAAAGGGTTGTATGCAATAAACTGCAACCTCTTTAGTTTTAGCATCTTGACATCTTAGTATGTGTTTTTTTTTTCTTTCAACTATGGTCCTGGTCGGTCCCCACTACAAGCAGCACACCTGCAGTTGCCGGTGGGTTACGACAATTAACATGTTCTTTTACAATTGGGTAAATATGAAAACAATCTCACTTTTAACCTCAAAAAGGGATTTTTAATAGGTTACGTTAGTAGAATATTCTACTGTATTTTTAGACAGTAGTGATGAGCAAACATTGCTTCTCCAGGTGTTCCCCAAAATCACAGAAATGTTTGCGATATTCATCAAACTTGGCGAACTGCATTAAAGTCATTGGGGATGGATTTTTTTTTTTTTTTTTTATCTGCACATGGCTAATTATTATGCATGCATAGTGTACGGCCTCCTTCTCTTATACTGACATGGCACTTGAAGATCAACCTGCACTGGCCCACCTTAAATCACTTCGTACCTCTCTGTCAGTGTCTTTTGTCTTGTAAATGTGTCGATCAACACAAGTAGCAAGCAGCCTGCTATACCATCCCCCCAGAAAGGGCAAAAAGTTCTCTGGCTCAAGCCTTGATTATCTTTGAGTGAAGTGCTGGAGTTTTACAGGGGAAATAATATATCGTTATTTGGAACACATGCATTTCCCTGTCTTCAACAATCTATGTAAACACATTGTTAAATCAGAAAAATTTTTCATGTTTTAGTAATAAATGACAAAATGTAGATATGAACTGTATAATATGTGAAGCCTGAAGTCCAAATATCAAATAAACACTTTCACAAAAGGTGCAAGTATAATATGACAGCTTTTGTGGTGCAGCGGTAAGGACTGCTGACTTGTAATCAAAAGGCTGCCAGTTCAATTCTGGGTGCCTTGCAAAAATTTACCGTTTTGAGCAGTGAGTTGCTGTTATTGTTAATATTATACAATAAAAACGTATATTAGTAGGCTTTTTGCTGCTTGTCTTGATCGATACATTTACAAGACAAAAGAGGTGCGAAGGAATTTAAGGTGGGTAGGAATTACAAGTTTTTTAGTAGGCTTTGGTAATTCTAGTGTTAATGGCTTTTAACATTTCTCAGTCGGATGGTTTTACTGTCTAGTATTTGATAATGTCAGGCCTGTTTAAAACCATCTTCACAGCAGGCAATTCAAAGACATCAGCTGGACCTACTCTGTGCAGTGGTCTAGCCATGCACTTTGGATACTTCAAACTGACACAATTAACAATCCATCCATTATTCAACCCACTACACCCTAACTACAGGATCACGGGGATCTGTTGGAGCCAATCCCAGGAAACAAACCCCGGGCAGGGCGCCAGCCCTCTGCAGGGCACACACACACACACACACCAAGGACAATTTAGGATCACCAATGCACCTAACCTGCATGTCTTTGGACTGTGGGAGGAAACCAGAGTACCCAGAGGAAACCCACGGGGAGAACATGCAAACTCCACGCAGGGAGGACCCAGGTAGTGAACCCAGGCCTCCTAACTGCGAGGCAGCAGCGCTACCCACTGCACCACCATGCCGCCCCATTTTAGAATCATTATTATAATATATTACAACTTCACAAGCAGAGATAACTTATTATTTAAGCTGTATATGTTTTAATATTGTGGCCAAAAAGGTAACCTGAGTTGTATGGCAGCAGTGCCAATCACTGTACTACTGTGCTGCCGTGAGATCAAAGCAGACACATAATCATATATTTCATCAAAACAAAGTGGAAATGCTGAAATCATAGTCAAAAGTCAGAAAAAACATGTAGGTTTTTTAAAGGCAGAAAAATCAAAGTGGCGTGTCATGATTGAAACCGCTGGTTCATTCTATTTTTTTAAGTCATGCTGAAGGCTCTCTAATCTGACTGTGCTGATGTTTCACACTTTTTATTCTATGAAAAAGGTAGAAGCGTCTGGTAATAAATTTTTTCTCCTCTATTGGGGGATGGAGGGAGTCAGGCTCCTTCAAGGTTTTTTTTCACTCTCGCCATGCCACGTGGCTAATTATTATGCATGCATAGGGCACGCACCTCCTTCTCTTGAGTTGAAGTGGAACTCGAAGATTGACTTGCACATTTGGCAACAAACACAGATAACTCATACAACAGAGTCTGTAATGCAAATAATTAGCATTATATATCCAGGGTGCCGTCCAATCAATGTTGGCTGTTATAGCACCGGAGAACATCGCACTGGCCTCGCAAAGCATTATGGGGCACTGGTATAAGAAATAAATAAATAAATAATTTTCCTAAACCGGCTGAATTATCAATGAATAATTAGACAAACAAGAGCAAACAGAAAACGGCAAATTCACTACAAATAATGCATTGCCAAAATTAGCTGATCAACACTATTAGAAAGTAATGGTAAAACATGGATATCATGTTTAAAAATACTGGATCAGCGTTTTTGGTGGATTGTTTAAGTCAGAAATCATATCTTTCACAATTTGCAACCTTAGTGGCAGAAAATTCCTGAGATACAGTTATGAAATGTGTACATTTGCAGATATGTGTCTGTAAAAACTGTGGTGGGCTGGCGCCTTGCCCGGGGTTTGTTTCCTGCCTTGCGCCTTGTTTCCTGCCTTGCGCCCTGTGTTGGCTGGGTCTGGCTCCAACAGACCCCCATGACCCTGTAGTTAGGATACTGCGGGTTGGATAATGGATGGATGGATGTCTGTAAAAAATATTTAGCCAAAACCTTGAAGTGCTTTGCCTGGGAATTTCTATTTTCTTACTCATATGTGTTACTTCCTCAGAACATAAATGCATAAGGCATTTGACCAATTTCAGTATACCTTTCAGACCATGAAGTTCATTTGGTTAACTGATTGCTAAATTGCCCATATATCTCACTCAAATACTTAATGTAAGTTGCTAATAGTCTGAAGATTTTCATGCTTAGTTCCTGGCCAGATAAATAGACATCTGTCAACATGTAGCCATTAGCAAAACCCAGTTCATACAGTGAAGGGTTTGCTTCCAAGGTCTTTCCTATTGTTCTTTTCACTGCACTTACAACTGTTACTCTTCTGATTTTTACCAGTTCCTTCTCTGTGTTTGACAAGATTTAAGATCTGTTGTGCAACTTCAAATTGGATTTGTATTATCTTTTGTATCAGGTAATGGAGACTCTTGTGAGAAGTGCACATTTATTGAGCTTAAGATGAATGTTAAAATGTCCTCACTTTCTGACCATAACCTTGTATTTCCTGGTAAGCATTTGGCTAGTATGGATACACATTGTTGTCATAAGTATTTAAAAATACTTATTAACATGTAGGCTAAATGCAACTTAGATTAAAGCTTGTTCCAGTAATAAAGAGATCAGGTCTCCCCAAGCACAATCGGGTTGATAGTGCTGTACTCATCAAAAACCACTGTAGCAGGTTATATAAACCATTATCCCAATGTGGTATGTACGTGTTATTAGTGGTTAAGTTACCTTTATTATAGGCAGGCATTCCTTTAATACTGGTTCTGTCAAATAATTTAAAAAAAAAAAGAAAAACACAGTTTTTCCTACAGTGCCCAATGTTGTATTTCTTTTCTGTGGTCTTTACATTTGTTGTATCTTTACAGAGAGAAGAAATACAAAAAAACAGTTTCAATACACTAGATACAGGTTAAAAAATTAATATGGTTTTCAAGTTAGGGAGATGAGAGGTTGTATTTTGCTATAGTGTATAATGTTTCAGTAAATATGAGCTAACATGGAAAATGCCTTAGATATCTCAGGAGAACTCTTTACAGAATCTAAAATGTGACACATCAGATTCAACCATCTGTCTTGATTCAGATTGTGGCCAATAAAAGTCTTCTTTGCGTAACCTATGGAGGTTTATTCACACTGTTATTTATTACTTCTGAATCTCCAGGGATTAGTTCCTTCCAAAAAAATCATTCATCATTTTTTGTAAATTTCTATTATAAATGCCACCCCACAGTGATTGCAAATAAAGTTACAGTATTGACTACAACTATTTGTTATAGCACAGCTTCATATGCACTGGTTTTTATGCAGAATATTCTTGCCTAATGCAGTTCAGGTTCCTTCATTAAGGCTTGACTATGTGGTGCCCATATCAAACTCCATTATAGGCTGTTTTTTGCTTCTAATTCCAAGGATCAAATATCACCTTTGTATTAGAGCAGTGCTCTACTTCTTTTTTTTTTTTTTCTTTGCTAGTCATTGCTCATTTATTAAGTAGTAGGTCAGAGGCAGAGCAGAGATTAAACTGTAAATAAATTTAGTAATTATTAGCTCAGTGATCTGCCTTGAATATAAATAGAATCTTAGTGATAAGGAGTGATCACTTGCAAGAGAGTTTGAGTAACAATCTTATTTACAGTTTGCTTCTGTCACAATTACTGTATATTTTAAAATATTTTTTGGATTAAAACAAACATGTCACCATAAAATCAGGGAACTATTTCTGTCTTGATCTACACTGACACTGATTTATGTTTCAAAGCTAAATGATAATCACCTTTTAAATTAATTATATTGTCAGCATGGTATAAAACCCACAGCTGAATGCTCTTAACTTGCTTAGCAGGAGTGTTGTCTCATTAAAGATGGTGAGATTCTCGCCTCACTTCAAATAGCCATTCTGTGAATGAAGGGGATTAAATATTAAAACACAAACCTGCTAATATGAGATATAATGAGCACTTCAAACAATTTTAGCAAATATTTAATGTGTAATTGAATTTTTCAAGAAATCTTAATGTTATCATAATTTTAAGTTTCTCTTTAAACTAGGCATTTAGCAATGCACAAATTAGAAAGTGGCACCAGAAGGGCATCACTACATGGAGTTAGATGACAGGACGAAAGAGGCACATGGAAAAGTGTATGTAAGTGTGGTTTAAATAATAATAAGTTGTATATTTAGAGCACCTTTCACAAACCGAATGGTCACTCTACATACAGAGGGGGAGGAAAAAAAAATAAAAAAGAGATTACACAGAAAGTTTTGAGTTGAGATTTAAAGGTAGAGAAAGAGGAGCAATTTTGGAGAGAATGAAGAACAGAGTTCCAGAGTTGAGGGGCCATAAAATTGAAGGACCTTCCTCCCAGGGTGGAGATTCTGGTACGTGGGACAATAAGGAGATTACTGCTTTAGAAAACTGAGAGAGCCACAAGGAGTATATGGAGCTAGGAGCTGAGTGAGGTAGAGAGGGTCAAAGTTATGTAAGGCTTTGAAGGTGAGAAGAAGAATCTTGAATTTAATCCTTGATGGAACCGGTAACCAGTGAAGTTGGGAGAGAACAGGGGAGATGAGAGCAGAACGTTTTGTGTTGGTGAGAACTCTGGCTGCGGAGTTCTGAATGCACTGTAGCTTCTGCATAGATTTTGCAGGGAGGCTGATGAAGAGGGAATTACAGTAATCTATATGAGACATTATGAAATAATGAACCAGAGTTTGACCATCATTAAAGGACAAAAATGGACAGAGCTAGGCAATGTTATAGAGATGATGGCTAGAAATTTTGGAAAGAGACCTAATGTGTAGCTCAAAGTAAGGAATCAAACAAAACACCAAAATTGCTGACAACAGAAGCAGGTTTTCCAAGTGTACCATGAATAGAAACAGAGAAGTTGGATGCCTTATAAAGTAGGGAATTTGGGCCTACCAGTAACACTTCAGTATAATTGGCATTAAGTTTGAGAAAGTTATTTTCCATCCATAGCTTAAGAACAGTGATGCAGTCAGTGAGTGTTCTGGGAAGTGAGTCTGTAGGGGAGTGAAAAGACTGAAAAGGCTCATAGAGAGTATTGTCTAGAAGAAAGACAACCACGCGTTACATCACCTTAGCCAAAAAAAGGGAGATTAGAGATAGGCCTGTAACTGGAGAGAGAAGAAGGATCCAAGTCAGGTTTGCTTAAGGATTGGGGTAATTACAGCAGCTTTGAGGGCAATAGGGACAGAACCTGAAACAAAACATGCATTTATCAGTGAGGCAATAGGAATACTAATTATGAATGAGCATGCCTTATGCAGGGGATTGGAGGCAGGATCAAGCAGACAGGAGGTGGAATTTGACTGATTAATAAGTTCAGAGATGGCGAGAGAGTCAATAGGTGAGAAACAAATTACTCTTAATGATGGAGATGGCAGATCGGAATGAGTGAGTGATTGAGGTGTAGAGGGGAAACTGTGATCGGTATGATCACTTTTGGTATAAAAGAAATGTAAGAATGTCTGAAACTGTTCAGCTGTATTGGGGCATGCTAGAGGAGGGGGTTGGAGGAGTTTATTAAAAGTCCTAAAAAGAGTTCTAGGCCTAGACTTAGTATTATTTATGAGAGAGGAATAATAGTTGGAGCGAGTAATGTTAAGGGCATCCCTATATTTTAGTATGTGCTCAGTGTAAAGCTGTGAGGGATCTATGAGGTCTGTTTTCTTATAAAGCCGCTCAAGACGCTGGCTAGTGGCTTTCATAGCTTTGAGCTCATGGGTGTACCAGGGGCAGGAGCAGGTGGCTGGAACATGCCTAGTCCTTAAGGAAACAAAGTTATCTAGCAGTTGGGAAACACAGTTGTTATAAAGGGAAACCATGCTGTCAGGAAAGGAAAGATGAAGACAGAAGGGAAGCAGCAAACAAATCTGAATTAACAGACCTAATATTGGACAGGAGACAGACGTTTTCTCAACAGAGGTAGTGGTAATAATGCTAAAGTTGCATTCAATAAGTTTATGATCAGAAATACCAGAGAGTGAACCTGAGATAGGGACATTATTCAAGCAATTTGAACAAAGCAAATCAAGAATATGACCATGAGTATATGTGGGGAAATCAACATGCTGTGTTAAGTTAAAACATTCCAAAGTTGAGATGACCTCAGCTGTGAGAGAGCAGTTAATATCAACATGAGCAATAAAGTTACCAAATACAATTACAGCAGGGCAAAGAGATGAGATTACAGTGAGAAGTTCATTCAATTCAGACAGAAAATTCACTACATATTTGGGAGGGCAATAAACTAACAATAGCAGCACAGGAGGGGAGGAAACCAGCTTCACAGCAATATATTCAAAAGATGTGACTTCAATAAAGGAGAGTTCCTTCAATGTTAATGTAGATCTATAAACCACAGCCAGTTCACCTCCTTTTCATGTTAACCTGGGTTTAGATATGTGGCTGTAGTCAGGAGGAGTCAGCATGTTTAAATGTAAATAGTCACCAGATTGTTGCCAAGTTTCTTTAAGTAGAAACATGTCCACTTCCTTCTGGGAGATGAGGTCATTGATCAGCGAGGCCTGGTTAGCAAGCGTTCAGTAGGGCGAACCTAAAGTTAGAACAGCTGGGAGAGTAGGGCGCAGACACTTCCTGAAGAGGACAAAGATGGGCCATGTTTATTCCTCGGACAACCCTAGTACTATGCCAGTGAACATGGTGAGATGTCCACATAGTTGGAATCGACACTTCCACACATAGATCAAAGAGGGGCCTATTTTAGACCAGTGAATATGGTGAGGATGCCATGTAATTCCAAGCAACTGGCACAAATAGATAGATAGATAGATAGATAGATAGATAGATAGATAGATAGATAGATAGATAGATAGATAGATAGATAATATTCAAGATGTTTAAGTTCAATTGGAGAATATATGAACTGCATTGCCAAAAAAAAAGTAGAAATGACAACACACAGCACAATTCCAAGCCAGAGACAGAGAGCAGGCTATGATTATCCAGACACTGGTAGACATTACCAAGAGTGAACAGAATGTCACACAACACCATGCTAACTCCAGCTACACATGTTAGCCAACCCCAAACTCACCATATAACCACCTAGAAAAGCAAAAGCACAGTGGGCAAGCTGTACATTCATAGTTCAGACTGGAGACTGCAAACAAAGTAAGGGTAAATTCATACTTATCATAAAAGCAGTAACAGGAGAGAAGGAAGAAGGCTCGTGCAGGATTGAAGCAGGTGTGATCTAGGCAATTACTAATGGCATTCGTATTGATTGTTAAATTCGGAAAAAGTAGTCAAATTAGAAGGTGCAGGTGAAAAAGTTTGATGGGACAAAATAAAATAAAACAAAAACAATGATACCGGTGAGAATCGGCAGCCAAAACACGCACACCATACTCTCAACCGGAAATGGAAAAGTTAATTTCAGAACGTTTAGGTTTATTTCAGGTTATTTAATCTGTATCCACTGTGAGGAATAGGGGGAACTGCAGCACCCTAAACCACAGACACTACCTCATTGACACAAGTCATGGATTAAATAAAAGTTTTATTTTCACAAATACCTTTCTGAAAGGCTTCAGCAGTGGCATAAACATAATTCTTCTTTTATTTCTCTTTGTCTTCTCCTCCACACCTTGCTTGGATGAGGTTGAGCAGTTTCTTTTATCATAGACCTGGGAGTACTTCCAGTGCTAGGGCGTAGCCCATTGGAATACTTCTGGGACAAGCAGAAGTGCCATAATGTAGGGATGACTGATCCCTCTAACTCCCTCTGGCAGCATCCACAACATCCAGTAGGCTGTCCCATAGGACTGTTATTCACAGCCTGCCACATGGTCTGGAAAATGAGAACAGTAACACATGGATGCTGCCCTCTAGCTTGTCGGGGGAGTATATACTCTGAATAGGCTAACTCACTCGATCCTTCCATCATTTTGGCCTCCCTTCTAGGGAAGGGATCAATTCCCAACCTGGTTGGGATGCCAGTCCAACGCTGTCCTTCCACTCCAGCCTCACTGACAAGGGGTCACCTTTCTTCCTGTGGCACTTACAACACGATTAATGATTTTTCAATTATTTTATTAAGCAACCTTTAACTAGTACATCATGATCTTATTCAAGAAGATCTTCAAAAGGTTTGATTTCATGTTGATTTTAGAATTGATGTTCATGGTCAGGGTTGCACAGTGGGTAGCGCTGCTACCTCGCAGTTAGGAGACCCAGGTTCGCTTCCCGGGTCCTCTCTGTGTGGAGTTTGCATGTTCTCTCTGTGTTTGCATGGGTTTCCTACGGGTACTCCAGTTTCCTCCCACAGTCCAAAGACATGCAGGTTAGATGCATTGGCGATTCTAAATTGTCCCTAGTGTGTGCTTAGGGTGTGAGTGTGTGTGTGCCTTGTGGTGGGCTGGCGCCCTGCACGGGGTTTGTTTCCTGCCTTGCGCCCTGTGTTGGCTGGGATTGGCTCCGGCAGACCCCTGTGACCCTGTAGTTAGGATATAGCAGGTTGGATAATCGATGGATGGATGGATGTATATGGTCATATTATCTGTGGAACTGATATTTACTCTTTATACTTTTATGGCTTTTTACCTTAGTGAAGGAAATGATGTGCAGCTTGTCTTAATTTATGCCTGTAATAAATAGCATGGTGTTTCATCTCATGAATGTTACATTTTGCATGGACTATGCTTAGGATAAGCTCATTTTCTACAGAATTTTCAATTGAACTCACTAGTTTGAAAATTAATGGTTAAGGACCAGCCATTGATTTGTTAACAACATGGAGTAGTCAATTCTAATCTGAAAGTGTGTTTTTTTCTGGAAAATACTTATGGAGTTAGAAAGTCATGTGCATACAAGAAGTGCATTTAAATTTTATAGGGATCACAGCCCCAGAAGTATCACTGGGTTGTTGGCCAAGAGATGTAAAGCAGGGAGGCCATGTACTGTTACACTATATAGCTTATGTCATGACCAAATCTAAATAAATATAAAGTGTATAATCATGTTATTACCTGCACAATTGAATTACAGATATATTATATTACTGGTATAATTATAATATTTTCAGTTCTGGGCAACATTGTTGTTTGTCAATTTCAATTTTTAAAGAGACTTAGTTCACATGCCAGACTGAAATTTTAATTCAAATATTTTAGACTTGAGAAGTGTGGTTTTACAGGGGGTTAGCACTGCTACCTTATAGTTGTGAGGGTTTCAGTTCAAAGCCCAGTTCAGTCACTCTCTTTGGGGGTTTAGAACATTTTTGCCACTTAAAATAGCTTTAATCTGTGACTTCAGTTTCCCCCATATCCTAAGGTTGGGATGACCGGTGAATTTGGTGACTGGTGAATGAATGAGTGTGTATTTGTGTGAGTATGACCTGGAGAAAAAGACCCATCTGGGTCTTGCAGTAGATTTGCCAGAAATCAGAGTAGTCAACAGAGGACACAGAAGGCAAGAAAGGAGGACAAAGGAAGATGCATTAAAAGTTTCATTCAACAAAATTTTGCTGTCTGTATGGAAAAAAATTAAGCAAGACTTGCATAGACGGTCAACCCTTCATCTCACTTTAGCTGGAAGAATCAACATTGTTAACATGAATATCCTTCCTAAGGTTCTTTTTTTATTTCAAAACATTCCCATACACATCAATAAATCATTTTTTATGAAATTAGATTCAACCATAACCTCATTTATTTGAAATTCAAAACATCCACGTATCCAAAGAAACATCCTACAAAGACCTACAGTGAATGGCGGCATGGCTCTACCTAACCTTCAGTTTTATTACTGGGCAGCAAATATACAAGCTATAAAAACCTGGACATTGACACAAAAAGATGAGCAGACACAGGCTTGGTTGACGATAGAAATAAATTCCTGCAGTACTTCTTTATATTCTTTGCTTTGTACCCTAATAAATGCAAGTTATCGCCAATATACTAACAAACCAACTGTGCTTCACTCAGTCAGAGTATGGAACCAATGTACGAAGCATTTTAAGATAAAGAAGCTTTTATCGGTGTCACCTCTGCACGAGAACCACCTTTTTCCACCCTCTCAAACATATGCAGTTTTCAATGTCTGGAAAACATTTGGGATTAAATCACTTAGAGATCATAGACAACATCTTTGCATCCAATGAACAATTACATTCCAAATTTAACTTTCCAGCAACACATTTCTTTCACTACCTTCAAATCAGAAACTTTTTTAAACAGAACCTGACAAATTTTCCTCACCTCCCACCTACTTTGATGCTGGAAAAAATATTGATCAGTCTTGAGGAATCAGACAGCATCTATGTAATATATAAAACCATTTTACAGTCCCTACCTTTCAAAGATCCAAGAGGACACTAGGAAAAGGATCTCTCACTCAATATTTTAGTAAAGGAGTGGAAAGTAGCAATGCAATGAATATACTTGAGCTTCATATGCGCAAAGCATACAATTATTCAACTCAAAATTATATATCGAGCACATCTGTCTCACTTAAAATTGTCCAAAATGTTTCCAGGGCAAGATCCAACCTGTAAACGTTGCAATCCATTTCCAGCCTCACTGGGCCAAATGTTTTAGGCCTGCACCAAATTAACATCATTCTGGACCAAAATCTTTAAATGCCTATCAGACAGCCTTGGTGTCACAATCCCTCCTAACCCATTAACAGCTGTGTTTGGTGTACTTCCAGATGGGTTTAAAGCGGAGAAGGACAAACAAACTGTAATTGTCTTTACTACACTATTAGCACGTAGACTTATCTTGCTCAAATGGAAGAATCCTCACACTCTTATTCTAAGCCACTGGGAAACTGATGTTTTATACTATTTCAAACACGAAAAAAATCAAATTCTCACTTAGAGGATCTGTGCAGAACTTTTTCAAAACCTGGCAGGACCTAATCAATAACATTTTCGAATAAGCTTTTAAAGCACTGAGGAAGCAGATTCTCTCCACTTTTTTCCTTTTTTATTTCTCCATTTATCATTATTCACTTATTCATTTATGTATTTACTTATTTTTACTAGCTTTAAGTTTTACTCTGCTGGCTTAGATCTCATTCTCAGGGGTGGGGGTTGATTTGTTTTCGATCTTATTTTTGTAAATATTGATTTATTTGTATGGAATGTTGTGTGATTTCAATAAAATAAAAAAAAAGTTTCACTCACATTCCCCCATGAAATTTCAATCACGTTCAGACCATGAAGGGTCGGTATGCAACCATTTCTTTCTACTATTCAAGCCTCTTTAGCAAAATGGTGCCAGTACACCATTCAGAAGCTGAACATTTTCCAGGTTTTAAGTTTTGCCTGCTTCATGGAGAACATGAGAACAGAAAGGAGGGTCCTCCTTTTTCTGGATGCCTTACAACCTTAGCCTGGTACTTGTTGGAAAACTGATTAAAGGACAGATTAAAGCTATATGCCTGTTTAGCCCTTCTATTTATTAAATCAATATCCAAGAGCACAGTATATGTTTGCAAAAGTTCTTGACCTTATCTGATGATGACCTTTCCCTTGGTAGATTTTTAAAAGCCAATAAGACATTATTCATTTGAAAAATCTTCACAAGATGACTGTTTTTAAACTTCTAACAAATGTATTATTTGTGTGTGTGCATGTGTGTGTGTATTTCATCACTGAGAATTTGTACTGTAGATCTAATTACAGACTGCACAGATGTTCCAACATTTTCTGAGAAAATGCTGAAATAACAATTCTTACTTAGCATACCTCCTGCTTTCAATCCCTTGTTTTCTGAAGAATCTTCACATTTTTCAGCACAACCTATAAATGTAGTCTTAATTCCTGGATTAATTTAACAGAGATAATAATTTACAACTAAAAATGTAATATGACTTTACTATGAAGAATAAAAATCTATATATCCTTATATAAATAATTTAAAATAAAAACACAATAAAAGCCAGTGCTACATAATTAAACACAGGCCTGCTGTTTTACTGTTGCTATCACACTGAGGCACCCCATCTTTGCCACACAATAATAAAAGCAAAATGTTCCTACAATGGCTGATAAAAAATTCACATGACCAGTGGAAATAAATTCAGCATTACAGATGATTACAGCCTGGAAACAGCTGTCATTCAGAATAGATTATGCACAAAAAATGTAATTGTTTAGTTCTTTAGTGGCATAGCACAGGATGTCACATAGCAGATTTAAAAAATAAATAACTAAAAGCTCAAGACCACAAATAATCTGTACCACAGAAACATTTAGATATATTAAATCACTTGAAAAGGAATACAAATGTATTCAGTTCAGTTGTTTTGCATTACCATAGTAATTTTGCTCTTACTGCTCTGTTTCTATGAATTAATGAATTTGACCTCCTTAGAATTCCATTTTAGGCACCATGTATCTTGTCATAACTGAGGTCAAGAAGACTTGGACAATCTTTAGTACTGAGCAAACTCTTGGAAAAGGCAATTTAATGTAGAAAATTCCAAAGTGTTACACATAGGCAAAAAGAACATTGATTTTATATGTAAGTAGGCGGACATTACCTCCTAAAAAAAGCAACCTTTAAAAGAGATTTATAGGATTATGTTGACACAACATTTTCATTATCAAAAAAAAAAAAAATCAATTTGAGAGGCAAATAAAATTTTAGACTATGACGTAAAAATTGTTGAATATAAACCAAAGGGACATTATGCTCAGACAATTACAAAGCACTGATGACATGGTATCTGAGGTATTTTGTGCAGTTCTTTCCAACGTGCTAAAAGAAAGACAAAGCAGCATTTAAAGCTGTGCAGAGGAGAGCAACCAAGTGCATCCCAGAACTTAAGGATGTGTCCTATGTTGACAGACTCGGAGAATTGACTCAGTTTAGTCTCAGGCAGAGGAGACTGCATAGGGACCTAATCCAGGGGCCTCATGTATAAATGGTGCGTACGCACAGAAACGTTGCGTAAGAACTTTTCCACATTCAAATCGCGATGTATAAAACCTACACTTGGCGTAAATCCACACACTTTTCCACGGTACTTCATACCTTGTCGTACGCAAGCTTTCCGCTCGGTTTTGCAGACTTGCGGCACCCAGCGTCAAAGCAGTGCTACTGTTCTTGTGTGGTTACACCTTATTTTCTTGACGCGGCTTTATAAATACACCGAAACTAACCGCATATTGTTTATTAGTGTAATGCATCTGATTGTAATTAACTTGTAACAATATAATGGTAGAGGGAACAGCCATAGTATTCCAAATAACATAAATGCTTTAGCGTTGTTACTCTCACTTCTTCTTCTTCTTCTTCTTTCAGCTCCTCTTGTTAGGAGTTGCCACAGTGGATCATCTTTTTCAATATTTCTCTCACTGCACCACTCAGAGTATTTATATCACTGTATCTGAGTGTGAATCACAGCAGCAGCTGATCGGAAAGGGAATTATCGGTATACAGCTTCAAGGACACGCTGTCTCAGCCACTGCAAAATGTTTTAAAGACTTTCCTGTAACGGACCTCGCGGTTCAGAAACAGAAACGATATCATTTATAAGGTGAAATTCAGCAAAATATGTTTATTAAATTATACAGATAAAACTTTAACTTCATTTAAATAATCTATATTCTTCACTGGGAGTGTCGTTAAGGATAGAATAATTAAACATGTACTACGAAGATATTTCAATGTTCTTTAAACGTTTTGAAGAATCGGCGCTAAGCTTACAGATGGCTTAACGTCTATTACTGAGCTGATTGTATGGCGATCGGTTACTTGGGGAAAGAAAAGCACTGACTGCAGTGGCGGCTACGCCAATATATATTGAATATAAAACAGAAAGAAAATAACAACACAGCTAAAACACACCGACAAATTTCGGCAAAAGTTAAATGCTTGTGTCATGAGCACGGCGGCGATGCAGTGTCCACAACGGACGTAGCCATCCACTGTGCATAAGCTACCTTACTGATGGGCGGGCGAAGGAGCCACCGATTCTTCCTCTGCCCAGTGCCACCACAAGCCTAGAGCCGCCCCTGATTGTACTGCTGCAATAAATTATTTCATCGAAGTGAAACACATGTTTAATAATGTGCTTTAACTCCTATCATCATGAAAATGATATCACGTATACATCTCAGTATTTTAGTTATTCAGAGAGCTGTAATATCACGAATGTAATGGATTCTGTGTCCAGTTGGAGGAAGAGAGTCGGTTTAAGAAGCAAGTAGTGATTCACACACATAGAGCACATAGAAGATCAAATACAAAACAAAGCATTTAACGTGCTACTTTAATTACGATGTGATTTGAGAAACTGGTTAATTAAATGATTTTAAGATGAAGTTTATGATGTTCTACTTTAATGACAAAATAAACTACGTGATTAAAGTGGAAATGTTGAGATTGAAGTTGACATTTCAAGCTTTTTCCTCACTGTGTGCCTTTTTTCTCTGTACTCTAATAAGCTTTCATATGACACTCAGACAGTGGGCTTACAACTCGGCTTTTCATGGCGACTTTGATATCTGACAACTTCTTTTTTATTTCCGGCACTGTGCGATTTGTGAATGTGAGCTTTCAAGTTTCTCCAACACACTACGTCACTCGATCAACTTTCTTTTGTTGATTATACCACGGTTTATTTGAACAAATAGTATGTTTTTCTTTTGCCTCCACTTGGTATTCGCTGAAATTCTTATATTTTCCCC